>NW_027256194.1:0-27660 GCF_045679555.1 Salvelinus alpinus
CACCCCACTACCACTACCAGATTAGAGCCATAATGGAGACTAGGTATCTACCACCCCACTACCACTATCAGATAGAGCCATAATGGAGACTAGGTATCTACCACCCCACTACCACTACCAGATTAGAGCCATAATGGAGACTAGGTATCTACCACCCCACTACCACTACCAGATTAGAGCCATAATGGAGACTAGGTATCTACCACCCCACTACCACTATCAGATTAGAGCCATAATGGAGACTAGGTATCTACCACCCCACTACCACTACCAGATTAGAGCCATAATGGAGACTAGGTATCTACCACACCACTACCACTACCAGATTAGAGCCATAATGGAGACTAGGTATCTACCACCCCACTACCACTATCAGATTAGAGCCATAATGGAGACTAGGTATCTACCACCCCACTACCACTATCAGATTAGAGCCATAATGGAGACTAGACATCTATCACTATCAGATTAGAGCCATAAGGGCACTAGACATCTACCACCCCACTACCACTATCAGATTAGAGCCATAATAGAGACTAGGTATCTACCACCCCAATACCACTATCAGATTAGAGCCATAATGGATACTAGGTATCTACCACCCCACTACCACTATCAGATTAGAGCCATAATGGAGACTAGGTATCTACCACCCCACTACCACTATCAGATTAGAGCCATAAGGGCACTAGGCATCTACTACCCCACTACCACTATCAGATTAGAGCCATAATGGAGACTAGGTATCTACCACCCCACTACCACTACCAGATTAGAGCCATAATGGAGACTAGGTATCTACCACCCCACTACCACTATCAGATAGAGCCATAATGGAGACTAGGTATCTACCACCCCACTACCACTACCAGATTAGAGCCATAATGGAGACTAGGTATCTACCACACCACTGCCACTACCAGATTAGAGCCATAATGGAGACTAGGTATCTACCACCCCACTACCACTATCAGATTAGAGCCATAATGGAGACTAGGTATCTACCACTCCACTACCACTACCAGATTAGAGCCATAATGGAGACTAGGTATCTACCACACCACTACCACTACCAGATTAGAGCCATAATGGAGACTAGGTATCTACCACCCCACTACCACTATCAGATTAGAGCCATAATGGAGACTAGGTATCTACCACCCCACTACCACTATCAGATTAGAGCCATAATGGAGACTAGACATCTACCACTATCAGATTAGAGCCATAATGGAGACTAGGTATCTACCACCCCACTACCACTACCAGATTAGAGCCATAATGGAGACTAGGTATCTACCACCCCACTACCACTATCAGATTAGAGCCATAATGGAGACTAGGTATCTACCACCCCACTACCACTATCAGATTAGAGCCATAAGGGCACTAGGCATCTACTACCCCACTACCACTATCAGATTAGAGCCATAATGGAGACTAGGTATCTACCACCCCACAACCACTATCAGATTAGAGCCATAATGGAGACTAGACATCTACCACTATCAGATTAGAGCCATAATGGAGACTAGGTATCTACCACCCCACTACCACTACCAGATTAGAGCCATAATGGAGACTAGGTATCTACCACCCCACTACCACTATCAGATTAGAGCCATAAGGGCACTAGGCATCTACCACCACACTACCACTATCAGATTAGAGCCATAAGGGCACTAGGCATCTACCACCTCACTACCACTATCAGATTAGAGCCATAAGGGCACTAGGCATCTATCACCCCACTACCACTATCAGATTAGAGCCATAAAGGCATTAGGCATCTACCACCCCACTACCACTATCAGATTAGAGCCATAATGGAGACTAGGTATCTACCACCCCACTACCACTATCAGATTAGAGCCATAAGGGCACTAGGCATCTACCACCCCACTACCACTATCAGATGAGAGCCATAATGGAGACTAGGTATCTACCACCCCACTACCACTACCAAATTAGAGCCATAATGGAGACTAGGTATCTACCACCCCACTACCACTATCAGATTAGAGCCATAATGGGGACTAGGTATCTACCACCCCACTACCACTATCAGATTAGAGCCATAATGGAGACTAGGTATCTACCACCCCTCTACCACTACCAGATTAGAGCCATAATGGAGACTAGGTATCTACCACCCCACTACCACTATCAGATTAGAGCCATAAGGGCACTAGGCTTCTACCACCACACTACCACTATCAGATTAGAGCCATAAGGGCACTAGGCATCTACCACCTCACTACCACTATCAGATTAGATACATAAGGGCACTAGGCATCTATCACCCCACTACCACTATCAGATTAGAGCCATAAAGGCATTAGGCATCTACCACCCCACTACCACTATCAGATTAGAGCCATAATGGAGACTAGGTATCTACCACCCCACTACCACTATCAGATTAGAGCCATAAGGGCACTAGGCATCTACCACCCCACTACCACTATCAGATTAGAGCCATAAAGGCACTAGGCATCTACCACCCCACTACCACTATCAGGTAGAGACATAATGGAGACTAGGTATCTACCACCCCACTACCACTACCAGATTAGAGCCATAATGGAGACTAGGTATCTACCACATCACTACCACTACCAGATTAGAGCCATAATGGAGACTAGGTATCTACCACCCCACTACCACTATCAGATTAGAGCCATAATGGAGACTAGGTATCTACCACCCCGCTACCACTACCAGATTAGAGCCATAATGGAGACTAGGTATCTACCACCCCACTACCACTATCAGATAGAGCCATAATGGAGACTAGGTATCTACCACCCCACTACCACTACCAGATTAGAGCCATAATGGAGACTAGGTATCTACCACCCCACTACCAGATTAGAACCATAATGGAGACTAGGTATCTACCACCCCACTACCACTATCAGATTAGAGCCATAATGGAGACTAGGTATCTACCACCCCACTACCACTACCAGATTAGAGCCATAATGAAGACTAGGTATCTACCACACCACTACCACTACCAGATTAGAGCCATAATGGAGACTAGGTATCTACCACCCCACTACCACTATCAGATTAGAGCCATAATGGAGACTAGGTATCTACCACCCCACTACCACTATCAGATTAGAGCCATAATGGAGACTAGACATCTATTACTATCAGATTAGAGCCATAAGGGCACTAGACATCTACCACCCCACTACCACTATCAGATTAGAGCCATAATAGAGACTAGGTATCTACCACCCCAATACCACTATCAGATTAGAGCCATAATGGAGACTAGGTGTCTACCATCCCACTACCACTATCAGATTAGAGCCATAAGGGCACTAGGCTTCTACCACCACACTACCACTATCAGATTAGAGCCATAAGGGCACTAGGCATCTACCACCTCACTACCACTATCAGATTAGAGCCATAAGGGCACTAGGCATCTATCACCCCACTACCACTATCAGATTAGAGCCATAAAGGCATTAGGCATCTACCACCCCACTACCACTATCAGATTAGAGCCATAATGGAGACTAGGTATCTACCACCCCACTACCACTATCAGATTAGAGCCGTAAGGGCACTAGGCATCTACCACCCCACTACCACTATCAGATTAGAGCCATAATGGAGACTAGGTATCTACCACCCCACTACCACTATCAGATTAGAGCCATAATGGAGACTAGGTATCTACCACCCCACTACCACTACCAGATTAGAGCCATAATGGAGACTAGGTATCTACCACACCACTACCACTACCAGATTAGAGCCATAATGGAGACTAGGTATCTACCACCCCACAACCACTATCAGATTAGAGCCATAAGGGCACTAGACATCTACCACCCACTACCACTATCAGATTAGAGCCATAATAGAGACTAGGTATCTACCACCCCACTACCACTATCAGATTAGAGCCATAATGGAGACTAGGTATCTACCACCCCACTACCACTATCAGATTAGAGCCATAAGGGCACTAGGCATCTACCACCCCACTACCACTATCAGATTAGAGCCATAATGGAGACTAGGTATCTACCACCCCACTACCACTATCAGATTAGAGCCATAAGAGCACTAGACATCTACCACCCCACTACCACTACCAGATTAGAGCCATAATGAAGACTAGGTATCTACCACTACCTCTATCAGATTAGAGCCATAATGGAAACTAGGTATCTACCACCGCACTACCACTATCAGATTAGAGCCATACAGGCACTAGACATCTACCACCCCACTACCACTATCAGATTAGAGCCATAAGGGCACTAGACATCTACTACCCCACTACCACTACCAGATTAGAGCCATAATGGAGACTGGGTATCTACCACCCCAGTACCACTTTCAGATTAGAGACATAATGGAGACTAGGTATCTACCACCCCACTACCACTATCAGATTAGAGCCATACGGGCTCTAGGCATCTACCACCCCACTACCACTATCAGATTAGAGCCATAATGGACACTAGGTATCTATCACCCCACTACCATTATCAGATTAGAGCCATAAGGGCACTAGGCATCTACCACCCCACTACCACTATCAGATTAGAGCCATAATGGAGACTAGACATCTACCACTATCAGATTAGAGCCATAAAGGCACTAGACATCTACCACCCCACTACCACTATGAGATTAGAGCCATAATGGAGACTAGGTCTCTACCACCCCACTACCTCTATCAGATTAGAGCCATAATGGAGACCAGGTATCTCCCACCCCACTACCACTATCAGATTAGAACCATAATGGAGACTAGGTATCTACCACCCCACTACCACTATCAGATTAGAGCCATAATGGAGACTAGGTATCTACCACCCCATTACCACTATCAGATTAGAGCCATAAGGGCACTAGGCATCTACCACCCCACTACCACTATCAGATTAGAGCCATAAAGGCACTAGGCATCTACCACCCCACTACCACTATCAGATTAGAGCCATAATGGAGACTAGGTATCTACCACCCCACTACCACTATCAGATTAGAGCCATAATGGAGACTAGGTATCTACCACCCCACTACCACTACCAGATTAGAGCCATAATGGAGACTAAGTATCTACCACACCACTACCACTACCAGATTAGAGCCATAATGGAGACTAGGTATCTACCACCCCACTACCACTATCAGATTAGAGCCATAATGGAGACTAGGTATCTACCACCCCACTACCACTATCAGATTAGAGCCTTAATGGAGACTAGACATCTACCACTATCAGATTAGAGCCATAAGGGCACTAGACATCTACCACCCCACTACCACTATCAGATTAGAGCCATAATAGAGACTAGGTATCTACCACCCCACTACCACTATCAGATTAGAGCCATAATGGAGACTAGGTATCTACCACCCCACTACCACTATCAGATTAGAGCCATAAGGGCACTAGGCATCTACCACCCCACTACCACTATCAGATTAGAGCCATAATGGAGACTGGGTATCTACCACCCCACTACCACTATCAGATTAGAGCCATAAGAGCACTAAACATCTACCACCCCACTACCACTACCAGGATTAGAGCCATAATGAAGACTAGGTATCTACCACTACCTCTATCAGATTAGAGCCATAATGGAAACTAGGTATCTACCACCCCACTACCACTATCAGATTAGAGCCATACAGGCACTAGACATCTACCACCCCACTACCACTATCAGATTAGAGCCATAAGGGCACTAGACATCTACTACCCCACTACCACTACCAGATTAGAGCCATAATGGAGACTGGGTATCTACCACCCCACTACCACTTTCAGATTAGAGACATAATGGAGACTAGGTATCTACCACCCCACTACCACTATCAGATTAGAGCCATACGGGCTCTAGGCATCTACCACCCCACTACCACTATCAGATTAGAGCCATAATGGAGACTAGACATCTACCACTATCAGATTAGAGCCATAAGGGCACTAGACATCTACCACCCCACTACCACTATCAGATTAGAGCCATAATGGAGACTAGGTATCTACCACCCCACTACCTCTATCAGATTAGAGCCATAATGGAGACCAGGTATCTCCCACCCCACTACCACTATCAGATTAGAACCATAATGGAGACTAGGTATCTACCACCCCACTACCACTATCAGATTAGAGCCATAATGGAGACTAGGTATCTACCACCCCTCTACCTCTATCAGATTAGAGCCATAATGGAGACTAGGTATCTACCACCCCACTACCACTATCAGATTAGAGCCATAAGGGCACTAGGCATCTACCACCCCACTACCACTATCAGATTAGAGCCATAATGGAGACTAGATATCTACCACCCCACTACCGCTATCATATTAGAGCCATAAGGGCACTAGGCATCTACCACCCCACTACCTCTATCAGATTAGAGCCATAATGGAGACTAGGTATCTACCACCCCACTACCACTACCAGATTAGAGCCATAATGGAGACTAGGTATCTACCACACCACTACCACTACCAGATTAGAGCCATAATGGAGACTAAGTATCTATCACCCCACTACCACTATCAGATTAGAGCCATAATGGAGACTAGGTATCTTCCACCCCACTACCACTATCAGATTAGAGCCATAATGGAGACTAGGTATCTTCCACCCCACTACCACTACCAGATTAGAGCCATAATGGAGACTAGGTATCTACCACCCCACTACCACTACCAAATTAGAGCCATAATGGAGACTAGGTATCTACCATCCCACTACCACTATCAGATTAGAGCCATAATGGAGACTAGGCATCTACCACCCCGCTACCACTATCAGATTAGAGCCATAATGTCACTAGACATCTACCACCCCACTGCCACTATCAGATTAGAGCCATAATGGAGACTAGGTATCTACCACCTCACTACCACTATCAGATTAGAGCCATAAGGGCACTAGGCATCTATCACCCCACTACCACTATCAGATTAGAGCCATAAAGGCATTAGGCATCTACCACCCTACTACCACTATCAGATTAGAGCCATAATGGAGACTAGGTATCTACCACCCCACTACCACTATCAGATTAGAGCCTTAAGGGCACTAGGCATCTACCACCCCACTACCACTATCAGATTAGAGCCATAAAGGCACTAGGCATCTACCACCCCACTACCACTATCAGATTAGAGCCATAATGGAGACTAGGTATCTACCACTTCACTACCACTATCAGATAGAGCCATAATGGAGACTAGGTATCTACCACCCCACTACAACTACCAGATTAAAGCCATAATGGAGACTAGATATCTACCACACCACTACCACCAACAGATTAGAGCCATAATGGAGACTAGGTATCTACCACCACACTACCACTATCAGATTAGAGCCATAATGGAGACTAGGTATCTACCACCCCACTACCACTATCAGATTAGAGCCATAATGGAGATTAGGTATCTACCACACCACTACCACTACCAGATTAGAGCCATAATGGAGACTAGGTATCTACCACCCCACTACCACTATCAGATTAGAGCCATAATGGAGACTAGGTATCTACCACCCCACTACCACTATCAGATTAGAGCCATAATGGAGACTAGACATCTACCACTATCAGATTAGAGCCATAAGGGCACTAGACATCTACCACCCCACTACCACTATCATATTAGAGCCATAATAGAGACTATGTATCTACCATCCCACTACCACTATCAGATTAGAGCCATAATGGAGACTAGGTATCTACCACCCCACTACCACTACCAAATTAGAGCCATAATGGAGACTAGGTATCTACCATCCCACTACCACTATCAGATTAGAGCCATAATGGAGACTAGGTATCTACCACCCCACTACCACTACCAAATTAGAGCCATAATGGAGACTAGGTATCTACCATCCCACTACCACTATCAGATTAGAGCCATAATGGAGACTAGGTATCTACCAACCCTCTACCACTACCAGATTAGAGCCATAATGGAGACTAGGTATCTACCACCCCACTACCACAATCAGATTAGAGCCATAAGGGCACTAGGCATCTACCACCACACTACCACTATCAGATTAGAGCCATAAGGGCACTAGGCATCTACCACCCCGCTACCACTATCAGATTAGAGCCATAAGGGCACTAGACATCTACCACCCCACTGCCACTATCAGATTAGAGCCATAATGGAGACTATGTATCTACCACCTCACTACCACTATCAGATTAGAGCCATAAGGGCACTAGGCATCTATCACCCCACTACCACTATCAGATTAGAGCCATAAAGGCATTAGGCATCTACCACCCTACTACCACTATCAGATTAGAGCCATAATGGAGACTAGGTATCTACCACCCCACTATCAGATTAGAGCCATAAGGGCACTAGGCATCTACCACCCCACTACCACTATCAGATTAGAGCCATAAAGGCACTAGGCATCTACCACCCCACTACTATCAGATTAGAGCCATAATGGAGACTAGACATCTACCACTTCACTACCACTATCAGATTAGAGCCATAATGGAGACTAGGTATCTACCACCCCACTACAACTACCAGATTAAAGCCATAATGGAGACTAGATATCTACCACACCACTACCACCAACAGATTAGAGCCATAATGGAGACTAGGTATCTACCACCACACTACCACTATCAGATTAGAGCCATAATGGAGACTAGGTATCTACCACCCCACTACCACTATCAGATTAGAGCCATAATGGAGACTAGGTATCTACCACACCACTACCACTACCAGATTAGAGCCATAATGGAGACTAGGTATCTACCACCCCACTACCACTATCAGATTAGAGCCATAATGGAGACTAGGTATCTACCACCCCACTACCACTATCAGATTAGAGCCATAATGGAGACTAGACATCTACCACTATCAGATTAGAGCCATAAGGGCACTAGACATCTACCACCCCACTACCACTATCATATTAGAGCCATAATAGAGACTAGATATCTACCACACCACTACCACCAACAGATTAGAGCCATAATGGAGACTAGGTATCTACCACCACACTACCACTATCAGATTAGAGCCATAATGGAGACTAGGTATCTACCACCCCACTACCACTATCAGATTAGAGCCATAATGGAGATTAGGTATCTACCACACCACTACCACTACCAGATTAGAGCCATAATGGAGACTAGGTATCTACCACCCCACTACCACTATCAGATTAGAGCCATAATGGAGACTAGGTATCTACCACCCCACTACCACTATCAGATTAGAGCCATAATGGAGACTAGACATCTACCACTATCAGATTAGAGCCATAAGGGCACTAGACATCTACCACCCCACTACCACTATCATATTAGAGCCATAATAGAGACTAGATATCTACCACCCCACTACCACTACCAGATTAGAGCCATAATGGAGACTAGGTATCTACCACACCACTACCACTACCAGATTAGAGCCATAATGGAGACTAAGTATCTATCACCCCACTACCACTATCAGATTAGAGCCATAATGGAGACTAGGTATCTTCCACCCCACTACCACTACCAGATTAGAGCCATAATGGAGACTAGGTATCTACCACCCCACTACCACTACCAAATTAGAGCCATAATGGAGACTAGGTATCTACCATCCCACTACCACTATCAGATTAGAGCCATAATGGAGACTAGGTATCTACCACACCACTACCACTACCAGATTAGAGCCATAATGGAGACTAGGTATCTACCACCCCACTACCACTATCAGATTAGAGCCATAATGGAGACTAGACATCTACCACTATCAGATTAGAGCCATAATGGAGACTAGGTATCTACCACCCCACTACCACTATCAGATTAGAGCCATAATGGAGACTAGACATCTACCACTATCAGATTAGAGCCATAATGGAGTATAGGTATCTACCACCCCACTACCACTACCAGATTAGAGCCATAATGGAGACTAGGTATCTACCACCCCACTACCACTATCAGATTAGAGCCATAATGGAGACTAGGTATCTACCACCCCACTACCACTATCAGATTAGAGCCATAAGGGCACTAGGCATCTACCACCTCACTACCACAATCAGATTAGAGCCATAAGGGCACTAGGCATCTACCACCTCACTACCACTATCAGATTAGAGCCATAAGGGCACTAGGCATCTATCACCCCACTACCACTATCAGATTAGAGCCATAAAGGCATTAGGCATCTACCACCCCACTACCACTATCAGATTAGAGCCATAATGGAGACTAGGTATCTACCACCCCACTACCACTATCAGATTAGAGCCATAAGGGCACTAGGCATCTACCACCCCACTACCACTATCAGATTAGAGCCATAATGGAGACTAGGTATCTACCACCCCACTACCACTACCAAATTAGAGCCATAATGGAGACTAAGTATCTACCATCCCACTACCACTATCAGATTAGAGCCATGATGGAGACTAGGTATCTACCACCCCACTACCTCTATCAGATTAGAGCCATAATGGAGACTAGGTATCTACCACCCCACTACCACTATCAGATTAGAGCCATAATGGAGACTAGACATCTACCACTATCAGATTAGAGCCATAATGGAGACTAGGTATCTACCACCCCACTACCACTATCATATAGAGCCATAATGGAGACTAGGTATCTACCACCCCACTACCACTACCAGATTAGAGCCATAATGGAGACTAGGTATCTACCACCCCACTACCACTACCAGATTAGAGCCATAATGGAGACTAGGTATCTACCACCCCACTACCACTATCAGATTAGAGCCATAATGGAGACTAGGTATCTACCACCCCACTACCACTACCAGATTAGAGCCATAATGGAGACTAGGTATCTACCACACCACTACCACTACCAGATTAGAGCCATAATGGAGACTAGGTATCTACCACCCCACTACCACTATCAGATTAGAGCCATAATGGAGACTAGGTATCTACCACCCCACTACCACTATCAGATTAGAGCCATAATGGAGACTAGACATCTATCACTATCAGATTAGAGCCATAAGGGCACTAGACATCTACCACCCCACTACCACTATCAGATTAGAGCCATAATAGAGACTAGGTATCTACCACCCCAATACCACTATCAGATTAGAGCCATAATGGATACTAGGTATCTACCACCCCACTACCACTATCAGATTAGAGCCATAATGGAGACTAGGTATCTACCACCCCACTACCACTATCAGATTAGAGCCATAAGGGCACTAGGCATCTACTACCCCACTACCACTATCAGATTAGAGCCATAATGGAGACTAGGTATCTACCACCCCACAACCACTATCAGATTAGAGCCATAATGGAGACTAGGTATCTACCACCCCACTACCACTACCAGATTAGAGCCATAATGGAGACTAGGTATCTACCACCCCACTACCACTATCAGATTAGAGCCATAATGGAGACTAGGTATCTACCACCCCACTACCACTACCAGATTAGAGCCATAATGGAGACTAGGTATCTACCACCCCACTACCACTATCAGATAGAGCCATAATGGAGACTAGGTATCTACCACCCCACTACCACTACCAGATTAGAGCCATAATGGAGACTAGGTATCTACCACCCCACTACCACTACCAGATTAGAGCCATAATGGAGACTAGGTATCTACCACCCCACTACCACTATCAGATTAGAGCCATAATGGAGACTAGGTATCTACCACCCCACTACCACTACCAGATTAGAGCCATAATGGAGACTAGGTATCTACCACACCACTACCACTACCAGATTAGAGCCATAATGGAGACTAGGTATCTACCACCCCACTACCACTATCAGATTAGAGCCATAATGGAGACTAGGTATCTACCACCCCACTACCACTATCAGATTAGAGCCATAATGGAGACTAGACATCTATCACTATCAGATTAGAGCCATAAGGGCACTAGACATCTACCACCCCACTACCACTATCAGATTAGAGCCATAATAGAGACTAGGTATCTACCACCCCAATACCACTACCAGATTAGAGCCATAATGGAGACTAGGTATCTACCACCCCACTACCACTATCAGATTAGAGCCATAATGGAGACTAGGTATCTACCACCCCACTACCACTATCAGATTAGAGCCATAAGGGCACTAGGCATCTACTACCCCACTACCACTATCAGATTAGAGCCATAATGGAGACTAGGTATCTACCACCCCACTACCACTACCAGATTAGAGCCATAATGGAGACTAGGTATCTACCACCCCACTACCACTATCAGATAGAGCCATAATGGAGACTAGGTATCTACCACCCCACTACCACTACCAGATTAGAGCCATAATGGAGACTAGGTATCTACCACACCACTACCACTACCAGATTAGAGCCATAATGGAGACTAGGTATCTACCACCCCACTACCACTATCAGATTAGAGCCATAATGGAGACTAGGTATCTACCACTCCACTACCACTACCAGATTAGAGCCATAATGGAGACTAGGTATCTACCACACCACTACCACTACCAGATTAGAGCCATAATGGAGACTAGGTATCTACCACCCCACTACCAATTTCAGATTAGAGCCATAATGGAGACTAGGTATCTACCACCCCACTACCACTATCAGATTAGAGCCATAATGGAGACTAGACATCTACCACTATCAGATTAGAGCCATAATGGAGACTAGGTATCTACCACCCCACTACCACTATCAGATTAGAGCCATAAGGGCACTAGGCATCTACTACCCCACTACCACTATCAGATTAGAGCCATAATGGAGACTAGGTATCTTCCACCCCAAAACCACTATCAGATTAGAGCCATAATGGAGACTAGACATCTACCACTATCAGATTAGAGCCATAATGGAGACTAGGTATCTACCACCCCACTACCACTACCAGATTAGAGCCATAATGGAGACTAGGTATCTACCACCCCACTACCACTATCAGATTAGAGCCATAAGGGCACTAGGCATCTACCACCACACTACCACTATCAGATTAGAGCCATAAGGGCACTAGGCATCTACCA
This sequence comes from Salvelinus alpinus, assembly GCF_045679555.1. Taxonomy (NCBI): domain Eukaryota; kingdom Metazoa; phylum Chordata; class Actinopteri; order Salmoniformes; family Salmonidae; genus Salvelinus; species Salvelinus alpinus. Next base: position 13,079 of record NW_027256194.1, read on the forward strand.
CCTCACTACCACTATCAGATTAGAGCCATAAGGGCACTAGGCATCTATCACCCCACTACCACTATCAGATTAGAGCCATAAAGGCATTAGGCATCTACCACCCCACTACCACTATCAGATTAGAGCCATAATGGAGACTAGGTATCTACCACCCCACTACCACTATCAGATTAGAGCCATAAGGGCACTAGGCATCTACCACCCCACTACCACTATCAGATGAGAGCCATAATGGAGACTAGGTATCTACCACCCCACTACCACTACCAAATTAGAGCCATAATGGAGACTAGGTATCTACCATCCCACTACCTCTATCAGATTAGAGCCATAATGGAGAGTAGGTATCTACCACCCCACTACCACTATCAGATTAGAGCCATAATGGGGACTAGGTATCTACCACCCCACTACCACTATCAGATTAGAGCCATAATGGAGACTAGGTATCTACCACCCCTCTACCACTACCAGATTAGAGCCATAATGGAGACTAGGTATCTACCACCCCACTACCACTATCAGATTAGAGCCATAAGGGCACTAGGCTTCTACCACCACACTACCACTATCAGATTAGAGCCATAAGGGCACTAGGCATCTACCACCTCACTACCACTATCAGATTAGATACATAAGGGCACTAGGCATCTATCACCCCACTACCACTATCAGATTAGAGCCATAAGGGCACTAGGCATCTACCACCCCACTACCACTATCAGATTAGAGCCATAAAGGCACTAGGCATCTACCACCCCACTACCACTATCAGATAGAGCCATAATGGAGACTAGGTATCTACCACCCCACTACCACTACCAGATTAGAGCCATAATGGAGACTAGGTATCTACCACATCACTACCACTACCAGATTAGAGCCATAATGGAGACTAGGTATCTACCACCCCACTACCACTATCAGATTAGAGCCATAATGGAGACTAGGTATCTACCACCCCGCTACCACTACCAGATTAGAGCCATAATGGAGACTAGGTATCTACCACCCCACTACCACTATCAGATAGAGCCATAATGGAGACTAGGTATCTACCACCCCACTACCACTACCAGATTAGAGCCATAATGGAGACTAGGTATCTACCACCCCACTACCAGATTAGAACCATAATGGAGACTAGGTATCTACCACCCCACTACCACTATCAGATTAGAGCCATAATGGAGACTAGGTATCTACCACCCCACTACCACTACCAGATTAGAGCCATAATGAAGACTAGGTATCTAACACACCACTACCACTACCAGATTAGAGCCATAATGGAGACTAGGTATCTACCACCCCACTACCACTATCAGATTAGAGCCATAATGGAGACTAGGTATCTACCACCCCACTACCACTATCAGATTAGAGCCATAATGGAGACTAGACATCTATTACTATCAGATTAGAGCCATAAGGGCACTAGACATCTACCACCCCACTACCACTATCAGATTAGAGCCATAATAGAGACTAGGTATCTACCACCCTAATACCACTATCAGATTAGAGCCATAATGGAGACTAGGTATCTACCATCCCACTACCACTATCAGATTAGAGCCATAAGGGCACTAGGCTTCTACCACCACACTACCACTATCAGATTAGAGCCATAAGGGCACTAGGCATCTACCACCTCACTACCACTATCAGATTAGAGCCATAAGGGCACTAGGCATCTATCACCCCACTACCACTATCAGATTAGAGCCATAAAGGCATTAGGCATCTACCACCCCACTACCACTATCAGATTAGAGCCATAATGGAGACTAGGTATCTACCACCCCACTACCACTATCAGATTAGAGCCGTAAGGGCACTAGGCATCTACCACCCCACTACCACTATCAGATTAGAGCCATAATGGAGACTAGGTATCTACCACCCCACTACCACTATCAGATTAGAGCCATAATGGAGACTAGGTATCTACCACCCCACTACCACTACCAGATTAGAGCCATAATGGAGACTAGGTATCTACCACACCACTACCACTACCAGATTAGAGCCATAATGGAGACTAGGTATCTACCACCCCACTACCACTATCAGATTAGAGCCATAAGGGCACTAGACATCTACCACCCACTACCACTATCAGATTAGAGCCATAATAGAGACTAGGTATCTACCACCCCACTACCACTATCAGATTAGGGCCATAATGGAGACTAGGTATCTACCACCCCACTACCACTATCAGATTAGAGCCATAAGGGCACTAGGCTTCTACCACCACACTACCACTATCAGATTAGAGCCATAAGGGCACTAGGCATCTACCACCTCACTACCACTATCAGATTAGATACATAAGGGCACTAGGCATCTATCACCCCACTACCACTATCAGATTAGAGCCATAAAGGCATTAGGCATCTACCACCCCACTACCACTATCAGATTAGAGCCATAATGGAGACTAGGTATCTACCACCCCACTACCACTATCAGATTAGAGCCATAAGGGCACTAGGCATCTACCACCCCACTACCACTATCAGATTAGAGCCATAAAGGCACTAGGCATCTACCACCCCACTACCACTATCAGATAGAGCCATAATGGAGACTAGGTATCTACCACCCCACTACCACTACCAGATTAGAGCCATAATGGAGACTAGGTATCTACCACATCACTACCACTACCAGATTAGAGCCATAATGGAGACTAGGTATCTACCACCCCACTACCACTATCAGATTAGAGCCATAATGGAGACTAGGTATCTACCACCCCGCTACCACTATCAGATTAGAGCCATAATGGAGACTAGGTATCTACCACCCCACTACCACTATCAGATAGAGCCATAATGGAGACTAGGTATCTACCACCCCACTACCACTACCAGATTAGAGCCATAATGGAGACTAGGTATCTACCACCCCACTACCAGATTAGAACCATAATGGAGACTAGGTATCTACCACCCCACTACCACTATCAGATTAGAGCCATAATGGAGACTAGGTATCTACCACCCCACTACCACTACCAGATTAGAGCCATAATGAAGACTAGGTATCTAACACACCACTACCACTACCAGATTAGAGCCATAATGGAGACTAGGTATCTACCACCCCACTACCACTATCAGATTAGAGCCATAATGGAGACTAGGTATCTACCACCCCACTACCACTATCAGATTAGAGCCATAATGGAGACTAGACATCTATTACTATCAGATTAGAGCCATAAGGGCACTAGACATCTACCACCCCACTACCACTATCAGATTAGAGCCATAATAGAGACTAGGTATCTACCACCCCAATACCACTATCAGATTAGAGCCATAATGGAGACTAGGTATCTACCATCCCACTACCACTATCAGATTAGAGCCATAAGGGCACTAGGCTTCTACCACCACACTACCACTATCAGATTAGAGCCATAAGGGCACTAGGCATCTACCACCTCACTACCACTATCAGATTAGAGCCATAAGGGCACTAGGCATCTATCACCCCACTACCACTATCAGATTAGAGCCATAAAGGCATTAGGCATCTACCACCCCACTACCACTATCAGATTAGAGCCATAATGGAGACTAGGTATCTACCACCCCACTACCACTATCAGATTAGAGCCGTAAGGGCACTAGGCATCTACCACCCCACTACCACTATCAGATTAGAGCCATAATGGAGACTAGGTATCTACCACCCCACTACCACTATCAGATTAGAGCCATAATGGAGACTAGGTATCTACCACCCCACTACCACTACCAGATTAGAGCCATAATGGAGACTAGGTATCTACCACACCACTACCACTACCAGATTAGAGCCATAATGGAGACTAGGTATCTACCACCCCACTACCACTATCAGATTAGAGCCATAAGGGCACTAGACATCTACCACCCACTACCACTATCAGATTAGAGCCATAATAGAGACTAGGTATCTACCACCCCACTACCACTATCAGATTAGGGCCATAATGGAGACTAGGTATCTACCACCCCACTACCACTATCAGATTAGAGCCATAAGGGCACTAGGCATCTACCACCCCACTACCACTATCAGATTAGAGCCATAATGGAGACTAGGTATCTACCACCCCACTACCACTATCAGATTAGAGCCATAAGAGCACTAGACATCTACCACCCCACTACCACTACCAGGACAGAGCCATAATGAAGACTAGGTATCTACCACTACCTCTATCAGATTAGAGCCATAATGGAAACTAGGTATCTACCACCGCACTACCAATATCAGATTAGAGCCATACAGGCACTAGACATCTACCACCCCACTACCACTATCAGATTAGAGCCATAAGGGCACTAGACATCTACTACCCCACTACCACTACCAGATTAGAGCCATAATGGAGACTGGGTATCTACCACCCCACTACCACTTTCAGATTAGAGACATAATGGAGACTAGGTATCTACCACCCCACTACCACTATCAGATTAGAGCCATACGGGCTCTAGGCATCTACCACCCCACTACCACTATCAGATTAGAGCCATAATGGAGACTAGACATCTACCACTATCAGATTAGAGCCATAAAGGCACTAGACATCTACCACCCCACTACCACTATGAGATTAGAGCCATAATGGAGACTAGGTCTCTACCACCCCACTACCTCTATCAGATTAGAGCCATAATGGAGACCAGGTATCTCCCACCCCACTACCACTATCAGATTAGAACCATAATGGAGACTAGGTATCTACCACCCCACTACCACTATCAGATTAGAGCCATAATGGAGACTAGGTATCTACCACCCCATTACCACTATCAGATTAGAGCCATAAGGGCACTAGGCATCTACCACCCCACTACCACTATCAGATTAGAGCCATAAAGGCACTAGGCATCTACCACCCCACTACCACTATCAGATTAGAGCCATAATGGAGACTAGGTATCTACCACCCCACTACCACTATCAGATTAGAGCCATAATGGAGACTAGGTATCTACCACCCCACTACCACTACCAGATTAGAGCCATAATGGAGACTAGGTATCTACCACACCACTACCACTACCAGATTAGAGCCATAATGGAGACTAGGTATCTACCACCCCACTACCACTATCAGATTAGAGCCATAATGGAGACTAGGTATCTACCACCCCACTACCACTATCAGATTAGAGCCTTAATGGAGACTAGACATCTACCACTATCAGATTAGAGCCATAAGGGCACTAGACATCTACCACCCCACTACCACTATCAGATTAGAGCCATAATAGAGACTAGGTATCTACCACCCCACTACCACTATCAGATTAGAGCCATAATGGAGACTAGGTATCTACCACCCCACTACCACTATCAGATTAGAGCCATAAGGGCACTAGGCATCTACCACCCCACTACCACTATCAGATTAGAGCCATAATGGAGACTGGGTATCTACCACCCCACTACCACTATCAGATTAGAGCCATAAGAGCACTAAACATCTACCACCCCACTACCACTACCAGGACAGAGCCATAATGAAGACTAGGTATCTACCACTACCTCTATCAGATTAGAGCCATAATGGAAACTAGGTATCTACCACCGCACTACCACTATCAGATTAGAGCCATACAGGCACTAGACATCTACCACCCCACTACCACTATCAGATTAGAGCCATAAGGGCACTAGACATCTACTACCCCACTACCACTACCAGATTAGAGCCATAATGGAGACTGGGTATCTACCACCCCACTACCACTTTCAGATTAGAGACATAATGGAGACTAGGTATCTACCACCCCACTACCACTATCAGATTAGAGCCATACGGGCTCTAGGCATCTACCACCCCACTACCAATTTCAGATTAAAGCCATAATGGAGACTAGACATCTACCACTATCAGATTAGAGCCATAAGGGCACTAGACATCTACCACCCCACTACCACTATGAGATTAGAGCCATAATGGAGACTAGGTCTCTACCACCCCACTACCTCTATCAGATTAGAGCCATAATGGAGACCAGGTATCTCCCACCCCACTACCACTATCAGATTAGAACCATAATGGAGACTAGGTATCTACCACCCCACTACCACTATCAGATTAGAGCCATAATGGAGACTAGGTATCTACCACCCCTCTACCTCTATCAGATTAGAGCCATAATGGAGACTAGGTATCTACCACCCCACTACCACTATCAGATTAGAGCCATAAAGGCACTAGGCATCTACCACCCCACTACCACTATCAGATTAGAGCCATAATGGAGACTAGATATCTACCACCCCACTACCGCTATCATATTAGAGCCATAAGGGCACTAGGCATCTACCACCCCACTACCTCTATCAGATTAGAGCCATAATGGAGACTAGGTATCTACCACCCCACTACCACTACCAGATTAGAGCCATAATGGAGACTAGGTATCTACCACACCACTACCACTACCAGATTAGAGCCATAATGGAGACTAAGTATCTATCACCCCACTACCACTATCAGATTAGAGCCATAATGGAGACTAGGTATCTTCCACCCCACTACCACTATCAGATTAGAGCCATAATGGAGACTAGGTATCTTCCACCCCACTACCACTACCAGATTAGAGCCATAATGGAGACTAGGTATCTACCACCCCACTAATACTACCAAATTAGAGCCATAATGGAGACTAGGTATCTACCATCCCACTACCACTATCAGATTAGAGCCATAATGGAGACTAGGCATCTACCACCCCGCTACCACTATCAGATTAGAGCCATAAGGTCACTAGACATCTACCACCCCACTACCACTATCAGATTAGAGCCATAATGGAGCACTAGGTATCTACCACCTCACTACCACTATCAGATTAGAGCCATAAGGGCACTAGGCATCTATCACCCCACTACCACTATCAGATTAGAGCCATAAAGGCATTAGGCATCTACCACCCTACTACCACTATCAGATTAGAGCCATAATGGAGACTAGGTATCTACCACCCCACTACCACTATCAGATTAGAGCCATAAGGGCACTAGGCATCTACCACCCCACTACCACTATCAGATTAGAGCCATAAAGGCACTAGGCATCTACCACCCCACTACCACTATCAGATTAGAGCCATAATGGAGACTAGGTATCTACCACTTCACTACCACTATCAGATAGAGCCATAATGGAGAGTAGATATCTACCACACCACTACAACTACCAGATTAAAGCCATAATGGAGACTAGATATCTACCACACCACTACCACCAACAGATTAGAGCCATAATGGAGACTAGGTATCTACCACTACACTACCACTATCAGATTAGAGCCATAATGGAGACTAGGTATCTACCACCCCACTACCACTATCAGATTAGAGCCATAATGGAGATTAGGTATCTACCACACCACTACCACTACCAGATTAGAGCCATAATGGAGACTAGGTATCTACCACCCCACTACCACTATCAGATTAGAGCCATAATGGAGACTAGACATCTACCACTATCAGATTAGAGCCATAAGGGCACTAGACATCTACCACCCCACTACCACTATCATATTAGAGCCATAATAGAGACTAGATATCTACCACCCCACTACCACTATCAGATTAGAGCCATAATGGAGACTAGGTATCTACCACCCCTCTACCTCTATCAGATTAGAGCCATAATGGAGACTAGGTATCTACCACCCCACTACCACTATCAGATTAGAGCCATAAAGGCACTAGGCATCTACCACCCCACTACCACTATCAGATTAGAGCCATAATGGAGACTAGATATCTACCACCCCACTACCGCTATCATATTAGAGCCATAAGGGCACTAGGCATCTACCACCCCACTACCTCTATCAGATTAGAGCCATAATGGAGACTAGGTATCTACCACCCCACTACCACTACCAGATTAGAGCCATAATGGAGACTAGGTATCTACCACACCACTACCACTACCAGATTAGAGCCATAATGGAGACTAAGTATCTATCACCCCACTACCACTATCAGATTAGAGCCATAATGGAGACTAGGTATCTTCCACCCCACTACCACTATCAGATTAGAGCCATAATGGAGACTAGGTATCTTCCACCCCACTACCACTACCAGATTAGAGCCATAATGGAGACTAGGTATCTACCACCCCACTAATACTACCAAATTAGAGCCATAATGGAGACTAGGTATCTACCATCCCACTACCACTATCAGATTAGAGCCATAATGGAGACTAGGCATCTACCACCCCGCTACCACTATCAGATTAGAGCCATAATGTCACTAGACATCTACCACCCCACTGCCACTATCAGATTAGAGCCATAATGGAGACTAGGTATCTACCACCTCACTACCACTATCAGATTAGAGCCATAAGGGCACTAGGCATCTATCACCCCACTACCACTATCAGATTAGAGCCATAAAGGCATTAGGCATCTACCACCCTACTACCACTATCAGATTAGAGCCATAATGGAGACTAGGTATCTACCACCCCACTACCACTATCAGATTAGAGCCATAAGGGCACTAGGCATCTACCACCCCACTACCACTATCAGATTAGAGCCATAAAGGCACTAGGCATCTACCACCCCACTACCACTATCAGATTAGAGCCATAATGGAGACTAGGTATCTACCACTTCACTACCACTATCAGATAGAGCCATAATGGAGAGTAGATATCTACCACACCACTACAACTACCAGATTAAAGCCATAATGGAGACTAGATATCTACCACACCACTACCACCAACAGATTAGAGCCATAATGGAGACTAGGTATCTACCACTACACTACCACTATCAGATTAGAGCCATAATGGAGACTAGGTATCTACCACCCCACTACCACTATCAGATTAGAGCCATAATGGAGATTAGGTATCTACCACACCACTACCACTACCAGATTAGAGCCATAATGGAGACTAGGTATCTACCACCCCACTACCACTATCAGATTAGAGCCATAATGGAGACTAGACATCTACCACTATCAGATTAGAGCCATAAGGGCACTAGACATCTACCACCCCACTACCACTATCATATTAGAGCCATAATAGAGACTAGATATCTACCACCCCACTACCACTATCAGATTAGAGCCATAATAGAGACTAGGTATCTACCACCCCACTACCTCTATCAGATTAAAGCCATAATGGAGACTAGGTATCTACCACCCCACTACCACTATCAGATTAGAGCCATAAGGGCACTAGGCATCTACCACCCCACTACCACTACCAGATTAGAGCCATAATGGAGACTAGGTATCTACCACACCACTACCACTACCAGATTAGAGCCATAATGGAGACTAAGTATCTATCACCCCACTACCACTATCAGATTAGAGCCATAATGGAGACTAGGTATCTTCCACCCCACTACCACTATCAGATTAGAGCCATAATGGAGACTAGGTATCTTCCACCCCACTACCACTACCAGATTAGAGCCATAATGGAGACTAGGTATCTACCACCCCACTACCACTACCAAATTAGAGCCATAATGGAGACTAGGTATCTACCATCCCACTACCACTATCAGATTAGAGCCATAATGGAGACTAGGTATCTTCCACCCCACTACCACTACCAGATTAGAGCCATAATGGAGACTAGGTATCTACCACCCCACTACCACAATCAGATTAGAGCCATAAGGGCACTAGGCATCTACCACCACACTACCACTATCAGATTAGAGCCATAAGGGCACTAGGCATCTACCACCCCGCTACCACTATCAGATTAGAGCCATAAGGGCACTAGACATCTACCACCCCACTGCCACTATCAGATTAGAGCCATAATGGAGACTATGTATCTACCACCTCACTACCACTATCAGATTAGAGCCATAAGGGCACTAGGCATCTATCACCCCACTACCACTATCAGATTAGAGCCATAAAGGCATTAGGCATCTACCACCCTACTACCACTATCAGATTAGAGCCATAATGGAGACTAGGTATCTACCACCCCACTATCAGATTAGAGCCATAAGGGCACTAGGCATCTACCACCCCACTACCACTATCAGATTAGAGCCATAAAGGCACTAGGCATCTACCACCCCACTACCACTATCAGATTAGAGCCATAATGGAGACTAGGTATCTACCACTTCACTACCACTATCAGATAGAGCCATAATGGAGACTAGGTATCTACCACCCCACTACAACTACCAGATTAAAGCCATAATGGAGAGTAGATATCTACCACACCACTACCACCAACAGATTAGAGCCATAATGGAGACTAGGTATCTACCACCACACTACCACTATCAGATTAGAGCCATAATGGAGACTAGGTATCTACCACCCCACTACCACTATCAGATTAGAGCCATAATGGAGACTAGGTATCTACCACACCACTACCACTACCAGATTAGAGCCATAATGGAGACTAGGTATCTACCACCCCACTACCACTATCAGATTAGAGCCATAATGGAGACTAGGTATCTACCACCCCACTACCACTATCAGATTAGAGCCATAATGGAGACGAGACATCTACCACCAAATTAGAGCCATAAGGGCACTAGACATCTACCACCCCACTACCACTATCATATTAGAGCCATAATAGAGACTAGATATCTACCACCCCACTACCACTATCAGATTAGAGCCATAATAGAGACTAGGTATCTACCACCCCACTACCACTATCAGATTAAAGCCATAATGGAGACTAGGTATCTACCACCCCACTACCACTATCAGATTAGAGCCATAAGGGCACTAGGCATCTACCACCCCACTACCACTACCAGATTAGAGCCATAATGGAGACTAGGTATCTACCACACCACTACCACTACCAGATTAGAGCCATAATGGAGACTAAGTATCTATCACCCCACTACCACTATCAGATTAGAGCCATAATGGAGACTAGGTATCTACCACCCCACTACCACTATCAGATTAGAGCCATAATGGAGACTAGGTATCTTCCACCCCACTACCACTACCAGATTAGAGCCATAATGGAGACTAGGTATCTACCACCCCACTACCACTACCAAATTAGAGCCATAATGGAGACTAGGTATCTACCATCCCACTACCACTATCAGATTAGAGCCATAATGGAGACTAGGTATCTACCAACCCTCTACCACTACCAGATTAGAGCCATAATGGAGACTAGGTATCTACCACCCCACTATCAGATTAGAGCCATAAGGGCACTAGGCATCTACCACCCCACTACCACTATCAGATTAGAGCCATAAAGGCACTAGGCATCTACCACCCCACTACCACTATCAGATTAGAGCCATAATGGAGACTAGGTATCTACCACTTCACTACCACTATCAGATTAGAGCCATAATGGAGACTAGGTATCTACCACCCCACTACAACTACCAGATTAAAGCCATAATGGAGACTAGGTATCTACCACACCACTACCACCAACAGATTAGAGCCATAATGGAGACTAGGTATCTACCACCACACTACCACTATCAGATTAGAGCCATAATGGAGACTAGGTATCTACCACCCCACTACCACTATCAGATTAGAGCCATAATGGAGACTAGGTATCTACCACACCACTACCACTACCAGATTAGAGCCATAATGGAGACTAGGTATCTACCACCCCACTACCACTATCAGATTAGAGCCATAATGGAGACTAGGTATCTACCACCCCACTACCACTATCAGATTAGAGCCATAATGGAGACTAGACATCTACCACTATCAGATTAGAGCCATAAGGGCACTAGACATCTACCACCCCACTACCACTATCATATTAGAGCCATAATAGAGACTAGATATCTACCACACCACTACCACCAACAGATTAGAGCCATAATGGAGACTAGGTATCTACCATCACACTACCACTATCAGATTAGAGCCATAATGGAGACTAGGTATCTACCACCCCACTACCACTATCAGATTAGAGCCATAATGGAGATTAGGTATCTACCACACCACTACCACTACCAGATTAGAGCCATAATGGAGACTAGGTATCTACCACCCCACTACCACTATCAGATTAGAGCCATAATGGAGACTAGGTATCTACCACCCCACTACCACTATCAGATTAGAGCCATAATGGAGACTAGACATCTACCACTATCAGATTAGAGCCATAAGGGCACTAGACATCTACCACCCCACTACCACTATCATATTAGAGCCATAATAGAGACTAGATATCTACCACCCCACTACCACTACCAGATTAGAGCCATAATGGAGACTAGGTATCTACCACACCACTACCACTACCAGATTAGAGCCATAATGGAGACTAAGTATCTATCACCCCACTACCACTATCAGATTAGAGCCATAATGGAGACTAGGTATCTTCCACCCCACTACCACTACCAGATTAGAGCCATAATGGAGACTAGGTATCTACCACCCCACTACCACTACCAAATTAGAGCCATAATGGAGACTAGGTATCTACCATCCCACTACCACTATCAGATTAGAGCCATAATGGAGACTAGGTATCTACCAACCCTCTACCACTACCAGATTAGAGCCATAATGGAGACTAGGTATCTACCACCCCACTACCACAATCAGATTAGAGCCATAAGGGCACTAGGCATCTACCACCACACTACCACTATCAGATTAGAGCCATAAGGGCACTAGGCATCTACCACCCCGCTACCACTATCAGATTAGAGCCATAAAGGCACTAGACATCTACCACCCCACTGCCACTATCAGATTAGAGCCATAATGGAGACTATGTATCTACCACCTCACTACCACTATCAGATTAGAGCCATAAGGGCACTAGGCATCTATCACCCCACTACCACTATCAGATTAGAGCCATAAAGGCATTAGGCATCTACCACCCTACTACCACTATCAGATTAGAGCCATAATGGAGACTAGGTATCTACCACCCCACTATCAGATTAGAGCCATAAGGGCACTAGGCATCTACCACCCCACTACCACTATCAGATTAGAGCCATAAAGGCACTAGGCATCTACCACCCCACTACCACTATCAGATTAGAGCCATAATGGAGACTAGGTATCTACCACTTCACTACCACTATCAGATAGAGCCATAATGGAGACTAGGTATCTACCACCCCACTACAACTACCAGATTAAAGCCATAATGGAGAGTAGATATCTACCACACCACTACCACCAACAGATTAGAGCCATAATGGAGACTAGGTATCTACCACCACACTACCACTATCAGATTAGAGCCATAATGGAGACTAGGTATCTACCACCCCACTACCACTATCAGATTAGAGCCATAATGGAGACTAGGTATCTACCACACCACTACCACTACCAGATTAGAGCCATAATGGAGACTAGGTATCTACCACCCCACTACCACTATCAGATTAGAGCCATAATGGAGACTAGGTATCTACCACCCCACTACCACTATCAGATTAGAGCCATAATGGAGACTAGACATCTACCACTATCAGATTAGAGCCATAAGGGCACTAGACATCTACCACCCCACTACCACTATCATATTAGAGCCATAATAGAGACTAGATATCTACCACCCCACTACCACTATCAGATTAGAGCCATAATAGAGACTAGGTATCTACCACCCCACTACCTCTATCAGATTAAAGCCATAATGGAGACTAGGTATCTACCACCCCACTACCACTATCAGATTAGAGCCATAAGGGCACTAGGCATCTACCACCCCACTACCACTATCAGATTAGAGCCATAATGGAGACTAAGTATCTACCACCCCACTACCACTATCAGATTAGAGCCATAAGAGCACTAGACATCTACCACCCCACTACCACTACCAGATTAGAGCCATAATGAAGACTAGGTATCTACCACTACCTCTATCAGATTAGAGCCATAATGGAAACTAGGTATCTACCACCGCACTACCACTATCAGATTAGAGCCATACAGGCACTAGACATCTACCACCCCACTACCACTATCAGATTAGAGCCATAAGGGCACTAGACATCTACTACCCCACTACCACTACCAGATTAGAGCCATAATGGAGACTGGGTATCTACCACCCCAGTACCACTTTCAGATTAGAGCCATAATGGAGACTAGGTATCTACCACCCCACTACCACTATCAGATTAGAGCCATACGGGCTCTAGGCATCTACCACCCCACTACCACTATCAGATTAGAGCCATCATGGACACTAGGTATCTATCACCACACTACCACTATCAGATTAGAGCCATAATGGAGACTAGGTATCTACCACCCCACTACCACTATCAGATTAGAGCCATAATGGAGACTAGGTATCTACCACACCACTACCACTACCAGATTAGAGCCATAATGGAGACTAGGTATCTACCACCCCACTACCACTATCAGATTAGAGCCATAATGGAGACTAGGTATCTACCACCCCACTACCACTATCAGATTAGAGCCATAATGGAGACTAGACATCTACCACTATCAGATTAGAGCCATAAGGGCACTAGACATCTACCACCCCACTACCACTATCA
>NW_027256195.1:0-27582 GCF_045679555.1 Salvelinus alpinus
CTCACCGGAGAGATTATTACTCAACTGAGAGAATATAACTAAACGGAGAGAATATTACTAAACGGAGAGAGTATTACTAAACTTAGAGAGTATTACTAAACTGAGAGAGCTGAGAGAATATTACTAAACTGAGAGAGTATTACTAAACTGAGGGAGTATTACTTAACCGAGAGAGTATTAGTAACCTGAGAGAGTATTACTAAACTGTGAGAGTATTACTAAACTGAGAGAGTATTACTAACCCAAGAGAGTATTACTAAACCGAGAGAGTATTACTAACCTGAGAGAGTATTACTAAACTGGGAGAATATTACTAAACTGAGAGAGTATTACTAACCCAAGAGAGTATTACTAAACCGAGAGAGTATTACTAACCTGAGAGAGTATTACTAAACTGGGAGAATATTACTAAACTGAGAGAGTATTACTAAACTGAGAGAGTAATACTAAACTGAGAGAGTATTACAAACCTGAGAGAGTATTACTAAACTGAGAGAGCTAAAACCCTAACCCTAACCCTAACTGAGAGAGCTGAGAGAGTATTACTAAACCGAGAGAGTATTACTAAACTGAGAGAGTATTACTAAACTGAGAGAGCTGAGAGAGTATTACTAGACTGAGAGAGTATTACTAGACTGAGAGAGTATTACTCAACTGAATAAATATTACTCACCGGAGAGATTATTACTCAACTGAGAGAATATAACTAAACGGAGAGAATATTACTAAACGGAGAGAGTATTACTAAACTGAGAGAGTATTACTAAACTGAGAGAGCTGAGAGAATATTACTAAACTGAGAGAGTATTACTAAACTGAGAGAGTATTACTAAACTGAGAGAGCTGAGAGAGTATTACTAGACTGAGAGAGTATTACTAGACTGAGAGAGTATTACTCAACTGAATAAATATTACTCACCGGAGAGATTATTACTCAACTGAGAGAATATAACTAAACGGAGAGAATATTACTAAACGGAGAGAGTATTACTAAACTGAGAGAGTATTACTAAACTGAGAGAGCTGAGAGAATATTACTAAACTGAGAGAGTATTACTAAACTGAGGGAGTATTACTTAACCGAGAGAGTATTAGTAACCTGAGAGAGTATTACTAAACTGAGAGAGTATTACTAAACTGAGAGAGTATTACTAAACTGAGAGAGTATTACTAAACCGAGGGAGAATTACTAAACCGTGAGAGTATTACTAACCTGAGAGAGTATTACTAACCTGAGATAGTATTACTAAACTCAGAGAGTATTACTAAACTGTGAGAGTATTACTAAACTGAGGGAGTATTACTAAACCGAGAGAGTATTACTAACCTGAGAGAGTATTACTAAACTGAGAGAATATTACTAAACTGAGAGAGTATTACTAAACTGGGAGAGTATTACTAACCCGAGATAGTATTACTAAACTGAGAGAGTATTACTAAACTGAGGGGGTATTACTAAACTGAGAGAATATTACTAAACTGTGAGAGTATTACTAAACTGAGGGAGTATTACTAAACCGAGAGAGTATTACTAACCTGAGAGAGTATTACTAAACTGAGAGAGTATTACTAAACTGAGGGGGTATTACTAAACCGAGAGAGTATTACTAACCTGAGAGAGTATTACTAAACTGAGAGAGTATTACTAAACTGAGGGAGAATTACTAAACCGTGAGAGTATTACTAACCTGAGAGAGTATTACTAACCTGAGAGAGTATTACTAAACTCAGAGAGTATTACTAAACTGTGAGAGTATTACTAAACTGAGGGAGTATTAC
This sequence comes from Salvelinus alpinus, assembly GCF_045679555.1. Taxonomy (NCBI): domain Eukaryota; kingdom Metazoa; phylum Chordata; class Actinopteri; order Salmoniformes; family Salmonidae; genus Salvelinus; species Salvelinus alpinus. Next base: position 1,780 of record NW_027256195.1, read on the forward strand.
TAAACCGAGAGAGTATTACTAACCTGAGAGAGTATTACTAAACTGAGAGAATATTACTAAACTGTGAGAGTATTACTAAACTGAGAGAGTATTACTAACCCAAGAGAGTATTACTAAACCGAGAGAGTATTACTAACCTGAGAGAGTATTACTAAACTGAGAGAATATTACTAAACTGTGAGAGTATTACTAAACTGGGAGAGTATTACTAACCCGAGAGAGTATTACTAAACTGAGAGAGTATTACTAAACTGAGGGGGTATTACTAAACCGAGAGAGTATTACTAACCTGAGAGAGTATTACTAAACTGAGAGAATATTGCTAAACTGTGAGAGTATTACTAAACTGAGGGAGTATTACTAAACCGAGAGAGTATTACTAACCTGAGAGAATATTACTAAACTGAGAGAATATTACTAAACTGTGAGAGTATTACTAAACTTAGAGAGTATTACTAACCCAAGAGAGTATTACTAAACTGAGAGAGTATTACTAAACTGAGAGAGCTGAGAGAGTATTACTAGACTGAGAGAGTATTACTAGACTGAGAGAGTATTACTCAACTGAATAAATATTACTCACCGGAGAGATTATTACTCAACTGAGAGAATATAACTAAACGGAGAGAATATTACTAAACGGAGAGAGTATTACTAAACTGAGAGAGTATTACTAAACTGAGAGAGCTGAGAGAATATTACTAAACTGAGAGAGTATTACTAAACTGAGGGAGTATTACTTAACCGAGAGAGTATTAGTAACCTGAGAGAGTATTACTAACCTGAGAGAGTATTACTAACCTGAGAGAGTATTACTAAACTCAGAGAGTATTACTAAACTGTGAGAGTATTACTAAACTGAGAGAATATTATTAAACAGAGAGTATTACTAAAATGAGGGAGTATTACTAAACCGAGAGAGTATTACTAAACTGAGAGAATATTCTTAAACTGTGAGAGTATTTCTAAACTGAGGGAGTATTACTAAACCGAGAGAGTATTACTAAACTGAGAGAGTATTACTAAACTGAGGGGGTATTACTAAACTGAGAGAATATTACTAAACTGTGAGAGTATTACTAAACTGAGGGAGTATTACTAAACCGAGAGAGTATTACTAACCTGAGAGAGTATTACTAAACTGAGAGAATATTACTAAACTGTGAGAGTATTACTAAACTGGGAGGGTATTACTAACCCGAGAGAGTATTACTAAACTGAGAGAGTATTACTAAACCGAGGGAGAATTACTAAACCGTGAGAGTATTACTAACCTGAGAGAGTATTACTAACCTGAGATAGTATTACTAAACTCAGAGAGTATTACTAAACTGTGAGAGTATTACTAAACTGAGGGAGTATTACTAAACCGAGAGAGTATTACTAACCTGAGAGAGTATTACTAAACTGAGAGAATATTACTAAACTGAGAGAGTATTACTAAACTGGGAGAGTATTACTAACCCGAGAGAGTATTACTAAACTGAGAGAGTATTACTAAACTGAGGGGGTATTACTAAACTGAGAGAATATTACTAAACTGTGAGAGTATTACTAAACTGAGGGAGTATTACTAAACCGAGAGAGTATTACTAACCTGAGAGAGTATTACTAAACTGAGAGAGTATTACTAAACTGAGGGGGTATTACTAAACCGAGAGAGTATTACTAACCTGAGAGAGTATTACTAAACTGAGAGAATATTACTAAACTGAGAGAGTATTACTAAACCGAGGGAGAATTATTAAACCGTGAGAGTATTACTAACCTGAGAGAGTATTACTAACCTGAGAGAGTATTACTAAACTCAGAGAGTATTACTAAACTGTGAGAGTATTACTAAACTGAGGGAGTATTACTAAACCGAGAGAGTATTACTAAACTGAGAGAGTATTACTAACCCAAGAGAGTATTACTAAACCGAGAGAGTATTACTAACCTGAGAGAGTATTACTAAACTGGGAGAATATTACTAAACTGAGAGAGTATTACTAACCCAAGAGAGTATTACTAAACCGAGAGAGTATTACTAACCTGAGAGAGTATTACTAAACTGGGAGAATATTACTAAACTGAGAGAGTATTACTAAACTGAGAGAGTAATACTAAACTGAGAGAGTATTACAAACCTGAGAGAGTATTACTAAACTGAGAGAGCTAAAACCCTAACCCTAACCCTAACCCTAACCCTAACCCTAACTGAGAGAGCTGAGAGAGTATTACTAAACCGAGAGAGTATTACTAAACTGAGAGAGTATTACTAAACTGAGAGAGTATTACTAAACTGAGGGGGTATTACTAAACCGAGAGAGTATTACTAACCTGAGAGAGTATTACTAAACTGAGAGAATATTACTAAACTGAGAGAGTATTACTAAACCGAGGGAGAATTATTAAACCGTGAGAGTATTACTAACCTGAGAGAGTATTACTAACCTGAGAGAGTATTACTAAACTCAGAGAGTATTACTAAACTGTGAGAGTATTACTAAACTGAGGGAGTATTACTAAACCGAGAGAGTATTACTAACCTGAGAGAGTATTACTAAACTGTGAGAGTATTACTAAACTGAGAGAGTATTACTAACCCAAGAGAGTATTACTAAACCGAGAGAGTATTACTAACCTGAGAGAGTATTACTAAACTGGGAGAATATTACTAAACTGAGAGAGTATTACTAACCCAAGAGAGTATTACTAAACTGGGAGAATATTACTAAACTGAGAGAGTATTACTAAACTGAGAGAGTAATACTAAACTGAGAGAGTATTACAAACCTGAGAGAGTATTACTAAACTGAGAGAATATTACTAAACTGAGAGAGTATTACTAAACTGGGAGAGTATTACTAACCCGAGAGAGTATTACTAAACTGAGAGAGTATTACTAAACCGAGGGAGAATTACTAAACCGTGAGAGTATTACTAACCTGAGAGAGTATTACTAACCTGAGATAGTATTACTAAACTCAGAGAGTATTACTAAACTGTGAGAGTATTACTAAACTGAGGGAGTATTACTAAACCGAGAGAGTATTACTAACCTGAGAGAGTATTACTAAACTGAGAGAATATTACTAAACTGAGAGAGTATTACTAAACTGGGAGAGTATTACTAACCCGAGAGAGTATTACTAAACTGAGAGAGTATTACTAAACTGAGGGGGTATTACTAAACTGAGAGAATATTACTAAACTGTGAGAGTATTACTAAACTGAGGGAGTATTACTAAACCGAGAGAGTATTACTAACCTGAGAGAGTATTACTAAACTGAGAGAGTATTACTAAACTGAGGGGGTATTACTAAACCGAGAGAGTATTACTAACCTGAGAGAGTATTACTAAACTGAGAGAATATTACTAAACTGAGAGAGTATTACTAAACCGAGGGAGAATTATTAAACCGTGAGAGTATTACTAACCTGAGAGAGTATTACTAACCTGAGAGAGTATTACTAAACTCAGAGAGTATTACTAAACTGTGAGAGTATTACTAAACTGAGGGAGTATTACTAAACCGAGAGAGTATTACTAAACTGAGAGAGTATTACTAACCCAAGAGAGTATTACTAAACCGAGAGAGTATTACTAACCTGAGAGAGTATTACTAAACTGGGAGAATATTACTAAACTGAGAGAGTATTACTAACCCAAGAGAGTATTACTAAACCGAGAGAGTATTACTAACCTGAGAGAGTATTACTAAACTGGGAGAATATTACTAAACTGAGAGAGTATTACTAAACTGAGAGAGTAATACTAAACTGAGAGAGTATTACAAACCTGAGAGAGTATTACTAAACTGAGAGAGCTAAAACCCTAACCCTAACCCTAACCCTAACCCTAACCCTAACTGAGAGAGCTGAGAGAGTATTACTAAACCGAGAGAGTATTACTAAACTCAGAGAGTATTACTAAACTGAGAGAGTATTACTAAACTGAGGGGGTATTACTAAACCGAGAGAGTATTACTAACCTGAGAGAGTATTACTAAACTGAGAGAATATTACTAAACTGAGAGAGTATTACTAAACCGAGGGAGAATTATTAAACCGTGAGAGTATTACTAACCTGAGAGAGTATTACTAACCTGAGAGAGTATTACTAAACTGAGAGAATATTGCTAAACTGTGAGAGTATTACTAAACTGAGGTAGTATTACTAAACCGAGAGAGAATTACTAACCAGAGAGAATATTACTAAACTGTGAGAGTATTACTAAACTGAGAGAGTATTACTAACCCAAGAGAGTATTACTAAACCGAGAGAGTATTACTAACCTGAGAGAGTATTACTAAACTGGGAGAATATTACTAAACTGAGAGAGTATTACTAACCCAAGAGAGTATTACTAAACCGAGAGAGTATTACTAACCTGAGAGAGTATTACTAAACTGGGAGAATATTACTAAACTGAGAGAGTATTACTAAACTGAGAGAGTAATACTAAACTGAGAGAGTATTACAAACCTGAGAGAGTATTACTAAACTGAGAGAATATTACTAAACTGAGAGAGTATTACTAAACTGGGAGAGTATTACTAAACTGAGAGAGTATTACTAAACTGAGAGAGTATTACTAAACTGAGGGAGTATTACTAAACTGAGAGAATATTACTAAACTGTGAGAGTATTACTAAACTGAGGGAGTATTACTAAACCGAGAGAGTATTACTAACCTGAGAGAGTATTACTAAACTGAGAGAGTATTACTAAACTGAGGGGGTATTACTAAACCGAGAGAGTATTACTAACCTGAGAGAGTATTACTAAACTGAGAGAATATTACTAAACTGAGAGAGTATTACTAAACCGAGGGAGAATTACTAAACCGTGAGAGTATTACTAACCTGAGAGAGTATTACTAACCTGAGAGAGTATTACTAAACTCAGAGAGTATTACTAAACTGTGAGAGTATTACTAAACTGAGGGAGTATTACTAAACCGAGAGAGTATTACTAACCTGAGAGAGTATTACTAAACTGTGAGAGTATTACTAAACTGAGAGAGTATTACTAACCCAAGAGAGTATTACTAAACCGAGAGAGTATTACTAACCTGAGAGAGTATTACTAAACTGGGAGAATATTACTAAACTGAGAGAGTATTACTAACCCAAGAGAGTATTACTAAACCGAGAGAGTATTACTAACCTGAGAGAGTATTACTAAACTGGGAGAATATTACTAAACTGAGAGAGTATTACTAAACTGAGAGAGTAATACTAAACTGAGAGAGTATTACAAACCTGAGAGAGTATTACTAAACTGAGAGAGCTAAAACCCTAACCCTAACCCTAACCCTAACCCTAACTGAGAGAGCTGAGAGAGTATTACTAAACCGAGAGAGTATTACTAACCTGAGAGAGTATTACTAAACTGAGAGAATATTACTAAAACGAGAGAGTATTACTAAACTGAGGGAGAATTACTAAACCGAGAGAGTATTACTAAACTGAGAGAGTATTACTAAACTGAGGGGGTATTACTAAACTGAGAGAATATTACTAAACTGTGAGAGTATTACTAAACTGAGGGAGTATTACTAAACCGAGAGAGCATTACTAACCTGAGAGAGTATTACTAAACTGAGAGAGTATTACTAAACTGAGGGGGTATTACTAAACCGAGAGAGTATTACTAACCTGAGAGAGTATTACTAAACTGAGAGAATATTACTAAACTGAGAGAGTATTACTAAACTGAGGGAGAATTACTAAACTGGGAGAATATTACTAAACTGAGAGAGTATTACTAAACTGAGAGAGTAATACTAAACCGAGAGAGTATTACTAACCTGAGAGAGTATTACTAAACTGAGAGAATATTACTAAACTGAGAGAGTATTACTAAACTGGGAGAGTATTACTAACCCGAGAGAGTATTACTAAACTGAGAGAATATTACTAAACTGAGAGAGTATTACTAAACTGGGAGAGTATTACTAACCCGAGAGAGTATTACTAAACTGAGAGAGTATTACTAAACTGAGGGGGTATTACTAAACTGAGAGAATATTACTAAACTGTGAGAGTATTACTAAACTGAGGGAGTATTACTAAACCGAGAGAGTATTACTAACCTGAGAGAGTATTACTAAACTGAGAGAGTATTACTAAACTGAGGGGGTATTACTAAACCGAGAGAGTATTACTAACCTGAGAGAGTATTACTAAACTGAGAGAATATTACTAAACTGAGAGAGTATTACTAAACCGAGGGAGAATTATTAAACCGTGAGAGTATTACTAAACTGTGAGAGTATTACTAAACTGAGGGAGTATTACTAAACCGAGAGAGTATTACTAACCTGAGAGAGTATTACTAAACTGTGAGAGTATTACTAAACTGAGAGAGTATTACTAACCCAAGAGAGTATTACTAAACCGAGAGAGTATTACTAACCTGAGAGAGTATTACTAAACTGGGAGAATATTACTAAACTGAGAGAGTATTACTAACCCAAGAGAGTATTACTAAACCGAGAGAGTCTTACTAACCTGAGAGAGTATTACTAAACTGGGAGAATATTACTAAACTGAGAGAGTATTACTAAACTGAGAGAGTAATACTAAACTGAGAGAGTATTACAAACCTGAGAGAGTATTACTAAACTGAGAGAGCTAAAACCCTAACCCTAACCTTAACCCTAACCCTAACTGAGAGAGCTGAGAGAGTATTACTAAACCGAGAGAGTATTACTAACCTGAGAGAGTATTACTAAACTGAGAGAATATTACTAAACTGAGAGAGTATTACTAAACTGAGGGAGAATTACTAAACCGAGAGAGTATTACTAAACTGAGAGAGTATTACTAAACTGAGGGGGTATTACTAAACTGAGAGAATATTACTAAACTGTGAGAGTATTACTAAACTGAGGGAGTATTACTAAACCGAGAGAGCATTACTAACCTGAGAGAGTATTACTAAACTGAGAGAGTATTACTAAACTGAGGGGGTATTACTAAACCGAGAGAGTATTACTAACCTGAGAGAGTATTACTAAACTGAGAGAATATTACTAAACTGAGAGAGTATTACTAAACTGAGGGAGAATTACTAAACCGTGAGAGTATTACTAACCTGAGAGAGTATTACTAACCTGAGAGAGTATTACTAAACTCAGAGAGTATTACTAAACTGTGAGAGTATTACTAAACTGAGGGAGTATTACTAAACCGAGAGAGTATTACTAACCTGAGAGAGTATTACTAAACTGAGAGAATATTACTAAACTGAGAGAGTATTACTAAACTGAGAGAGTATTACTAACCCAAGAGAGTATTACTAAACCGAGAGAGTATTACTAACCTGAGAGAGTATTACTAAACTGAGAGAATATTACTAAACTGTGAGAGTATTACTAAACTGGGAGAGTATTACTAACCCGAGAGAGTATTACTAAACTGAGAGAGTATTACTAAACTGAGGGGGTATTACTAAACCGAGAGAGTATTACTAACCTGAGAGAGTATTACTAAACTGAGAGAATATTGCTAAACTGTGAGAGTATTACTAAACTGAGGGAGTATTACTAAACCGAGAGAGTATTACTAACCTGAGAGAATATTACTAAACTGAGAGAATATTACTAAACTGTGAGAGTATTACTAAACTTAGAGAGTATTACTAACCCAAGAGAGTATTACTAAACTGAGAGAGTATTACTAAACTGAGAGAGCTGAGAGAGTATTACTAGACTGAGAGAATATTACTAAACTGAGAGAGTATTACTCAACTGAATAAATATTACTCACCGGAGAGATTATTACTCAACTGAGAGAATATAACTAAACGGAGAGAATATTACTAAACGGAGAGAGTATTACTAAACTGAGAGAGTATTACTAAACTGAGAGAGCTGAGAGAATATTACTAAACTGAGAGAGTATTACTAAACTGAGGGAGTATTACTTAACCGAGAGAGTATTAGTAACCTGAGAGAGTATTACTAAACTGTGAGAGTATTACTAAACTGAGAGAGTATTACTAACCCAAGAGAGTATTACTAAACCGAGAGAGTATTACTAACCTGAGAGAGTATTACTAAACTGGGAGAATATTACTAAACTGAGAGAGTATTACTAACCCAAGAGAGTATTACTAAACCGAGAGAGTATTACTAACCTGAGAGAGTATTACTAAACTGGGAGAATATTACTAAACTGAGAGAGTATTACTAAACTGAGAGAGTAATACTAAACTGAGAGAGTATTACAAACCTGAGAGAGTATTACTAAACTGAGAGAGCTAAAACCCTAACCCTAACCCTAACTGAGAGAGCTGAGAGAGTATTACTAAACCGAGAGAGTATTACTAAACTGAGAGAGTATTACTAAACTGAGAGAGCTGAGAGAGTATTACTAGACTGAGAGAGTATTACTAGACTGAGAGAGTATTACTCAACTGAATAAATATTACTCACCGGAGAGATTATTACTCAACTGAGAGAATATAACTAAACGGAGAGAATATTACTAAACGGAGAGAGTATTACTAAACTGAGAGAATATTACTAAACTGAGAGAGTATTACTAAACTGAGGGAGAATTACTAAACCGTGAGAGTATTACTAACCTGAGAGAGTATTACTAACCTGAGAGAGTATTACTAAACTCAGAGAGTATTACTAAACTGTGAGAGTATTACTAAACTGAGGGAGTATTACTAAACCGAGAGAGTATTACTAACCTGAGAGAGTATTACTAAACTGAGAGAATATTACTAAACTGAGAGAGTATTACTAAACTGAGAGAGTATTACTAACCCAAGAGAGTATTACTAAACCGAGAGAGTATTACTAACCTGAGAGAGTATTACTAAACTGAGAGAATATTACTAAACTGTGAGAGTATTACTAAACTGGGAGAGTATTACTAACCCGAGAGAGTATTACTAAACTGAGAGAGTATTACTAAACTGAGGGGGTATTACTAAACCGAGAGAGTATTACTAACCTGAGAGAGTATTACTAAACTGAGAGAATATTGCTAAACTGTGAGAGTATTACTAAACTGAGGGAGTATTACTAAACCGAGAGAGTATTACTAACCTGAGAGAATATTACTAAACTGAGAGAATATTACTAAACTGTGAGAGTATTACTAAACTTAGAGAGTATTACTAACCCAAGAGAGTATTACTAAACTGAGAGAGTATTACTAAACTGAGAGAGCTGAGAGAGTATTACTAGACTGAGAGAGTATTACTAGACTGAGAGAGTATTACTCAACTGAATAAATATTACTCACCGGAGAGATTATTACTCAACTGAGAGAATATAACTAAACGGAGAGAATATTACTAAACGGAGAGAGTATTACTAAACTGAGAGAGTATTACTAAACTGAGAGAGCTGAGAGAATATTACTAAACTGAGAGAGTATTACTAAACTGAGGGAATATTACTTAACCGAGAGAGTATTAGTAACCTGAGAGAGTATTACTAAACTGTGAGAGTATTACTAAACTGAGAGAGTATTACTAACCCAAGAGAGTATTACTAAACCGAGAGAGTATTACTAACCTGAGAGAGTATTACTAAACTGGGAGAATATTACTAAACTGAGAGAGTATTACTAACCCAAGAGAGTATTACTAAACCGAGAGAGTATTACTAACCTGAGAGAGTATTACTAAACTGGGAGAATATTACTAAACTGAGAGAGTATTACTAAACTGAGAGAGTAATACTAAACTGAGAGAGTATTACAAACCTGAGAGAGTATTACTAAACTGAGAGAGCTAAAACCCTAACCCTAACCCTAACCCTAACTGAGAGAGCTGAGAGAGTATTACTAAACCGAGAGAGTATTACTAAACTGAGAGAGTATTACTAAACTGAGAGAGCTGAGAGAGTATTACTAGACTGAGAGAGTATTACTAGACTGAGAGAGTATTACTCAACTGAATAAATATTACTCACCGGAGAGATTATTACTCAACTGAGAGAATATAACTAAACGGAGAGAATATTACTAAACGGAGAGAGTATGAACTGAGAGAGTATTACTAAACTGAGAGAATATTACTAAGCTGAGAGAATATTACTAAACTGAGAGAGTATTACTAAACTGAGAGAGTATTACTAAACTGAGAGAGCTGAGAGAGTATTACTAGACTGAGAGAGTATTACTAGACTGAGAGAGTATTACTCAACTGAATAAATATTACTCACCGGAGAGATTATTACTCAACTGAGAGAATATAACTAAACGGAGAGAATATTACTAAACGGAGAGAGTATTACTAAACTGAGAGAGTATTACTAAACTGAGAGAGCTGAGAGAATATTACTAAACTGAGAGAGTATTACTAAACTGAGGGAGTATTACTTAACCGAGAGAGTATTAGTAACCTGAGAGAGTATTACTAAACTGAGAGAGTATTACTAAACTGAGAGAGTATTACTAAACTGAGAGAGTATTACTAAACCGAGGGAGAATTACTAAACCGTGAGAGTATTACTAACCTGAGAGAGTATTACTAACCTGAGATAGTATTACTAAACTCAGAGAGTATTACTAAACTGTGAGAGTATTACTAAACTGAGGGAGTATTACTAAACCGAGAGAGTATTACTAACCTGAGAGAGTATTACTAAACTGAGAGAATATTACTAAACTGTGAGGGTATTGCTAAACTGGGAGAGTATTACTAACCCGAGAGAGTATTACTAAACTGAGAGAGTATTACTAAATTGAGGGGGTATTACTAAACTGAGAGAATATTACTAAACTGTGAGAGTATTACTAAACTGAGGGAGTATTACTAAACCGAGAGAGTATTACTAACCTGAGAGAGTATTACTAAACTGAGAGAGTATTACTAAACTGAGGGGGTATTACTAAACCGAGAGAGTATTACTAACCTGAGAGAGTATTACTAAACTGAGAGAGTATTACTAAACTGAGGGAGAATTACTAAACCGTGAGAGTATTACTAACCTGAGAGAGTATTACTAACCTGAGAGAGTATTACTAAACTCAGAGAGTATTACTAAACTGTGAGAGTATTACTAAACTGAGGGAGTATTACTAAACCGAGAGAGTATTACTAACCTGAGAGAGTATTACTAAACTGAGAGAATACTACTAAACTGAGAGAGTATTACTAAACTGAGAGAGTATTACTAACCCAAGAGAGTATTACTAAACCGAGAGAGTATTACTAACCTGAGAGAGTATTACTAAACTGAGAGAATATTACTAAACTGTGAGAGTATTACTAAACTGGGAGGGTATTACTAACCCGAGAGAGTATTACTAAACTGAGAGAGTATTACTAAACTGAGGGGGTATTACTAAACCGAGAGAGTATTACTAACCTGAGAGAGTATTACTAAACTGAGAGAATATTGCTAAACTGTGAGAGTATTACTAAACTGAGGGAGTATTACTAAACCGAGAGAGTATTACTAACCTGAGAGAATATTACTAAACTGAGAGAATATTACTAAACTGTGAGAGTATTACTAAACTTAGAGAGTATTACTAACCCAAGAGAGTATTACTAAACTGAGAGAGTATTACTAAACTGAGAGAGCTGAGAGAGTATTACTAGACTGAGAGAGTATTACTAGACTGAGAGAGTATTACTCAACTGAATAAATATTACTCACCGGAGAGATTATTACTCAACTGAGAGAATATAACTAAACGGAGAGAATATTACTAAACGGAGAGAGTATTACTAAACTGAGAGAGTATTACTAAACTGAGAGAGCTGAGAGAATATTACTAAACTGAGAGAGTATTACTAAACTGAGGGAGTATTACTTAACCGAGAGAGTATTAGTAACCTGAGAGAGTATTACTAACCTGAGAGAGTATTACTAACCTGAGAGAGTATTACTAAACTCAGAGAGTATTACTAAACTGTGAGAGTATTACTAAACTGAGAGAATATTATTAAACAGAGAGTATTACTAAAATGAGGGAGTATTACTAAACCGAGAGAGTATTACTAAACTGAGTGAATATTCTTAAACTGTGAGAGTATTTCTAAACTGAGGGAGTATTACTAAACCGAGAGAGTATTACTAAACTGAGAGAGTATTACTAAACTGAGAGAATATTACTAAACTGCTGAGAGAATATTACTAAACTGTGAGAGTATTACTAAACTGAGGGAGTATTACTAAACCGAGAGAGTATTACTAACCTGAGAGAGTATTACTAAACTGAGAGAATATTACTAAACTGTGAGAGTATTACTAAACTGGGAGGGTATTACTAACCCGAGAGAGTATTACTAAACTGAGAGAGTATTACTAAACCGAGGGAGAATTACTAAACCGTGAGAGTATTACTAACCTGAGAGAGTATTACTAACCTGAGATAGTATTACTAAACTCAGAGAGTATTACTAAACTGTGAGAGTATTACTAAACTGAGGGAGTATTACTAAACCGAGAGAGTATTACTAACCTGAGAGAGTATTACTAAACTGAGAGAATATTACTAAACTGAGAGAGTATTACTAAACTGGGAGAGTATTACTAACCCGAGAGAGTATTACTAAACTGAGAGAGTATTACTAAACTGAGGGGGTATTACTAAACTGAGAGAATATTACTAAACTGTGGTAGTATTACTAAACCGAGAGAGTATTACTAAACCGAGAGAGTATTACTAACCTGAGAGAATATTACTAAACTGAGAGAGTATTACTAAACTGAGGGGGTATTACTAAACCGAGAGAGTATTACTAACCTGAGAGAGTATTACTAAACTGAGAGAATATTACTAAACTGAGAGAGTATTACTAAACCGAGGGAGAATTATTAAACCGTGAGAGTATTACTAACCTGAGAGAGTATTACTAACCTGAGAGAGTATTACTAAACTCAGAGAGTATTACTAAACTGTGAGAGTATTACTAAACTGAGGGAGTATTACTAAACCGAGAGAGTATTACTAAACTGAGAGAGTATTACTAACCCAAGAGAGTATTACTAAACCGAGAGAGTATTACTAACCTGAGAGAGTATTACTAAACTGGGAGAATATTACTAAACTGAGAGAGTATTACTAAACTGAGAGAGTATTACTAAACTGAGAGAGTATTACAAACCTGAGAGAGTATTACTAAACTGAGAGAGCTAAAACCCTAACCCTAACCCTAACCCTAACCCTAACCCTAACTGAGAGAGCTGAGAGAGTATTACTAAACCGAGAGAGTATTACTAAACTCAGAGAGTATTACTAAACTGAGAGAGTATTACTAAACTGAGGGGGTATTACTAAACCGAGAGAGTATTACTAACCTGAGAGAGTATTACTAAACTGAGAGAATATTACTAAACTGAGAGAGTATTACTAAACCGAGGGAGAATTATTAAACCGTGAGAGTATTACTAACCTGAGAGAGTATTACTAACCTGAGAGAGTATTACTAAACTCAGAGAGTATTACTAAACTGTGAGAGTATTACTAAACTGAGGGAGTATTACTAAACCGAGAGAGTATTACTAACCTGAGAGAGTATTACTAAACTGTGAGAGTATTACTAAACTGAGAGAGTATTACTAACCCAAGAGAGTATTACTAAACCGAGAGAGTATTACTAACCTGAGAGAGTATTACTAAACTGGGAGAATATTACTAAACTGAGAGAGTATTACTAACCCAAGAGAGTATTACTAAACCGAGAGAGTATTACTAACCTGAGAGAGTATTACTAAACTGGGAGAATATTACTAAACTGAGAGAGTATTACTAAACTGAGAGAGTATTACTAAACTGAGAGAGTATTACAAACCTGAGAGAGTATTACTAAACTGAGAGAGCTAAAACCCTAACCCTAACCCTAACCCTAACCCTAACCCTAACTGAGAGAGCTGAGAGAGTATTACTAAACCGAGAGAGTATTACTAACCTGAGAGAGTATTACTAAACTGAGAGAATATTACTAAAACGAGAGAGTATTACTAAACTGAGGGAGAATTACTAAACCGAGAGAGTATTACTAAACTGAGAGAGTATTACTAAACTGAGGGGGTATTACTAAACTGAGAGAATATTACTAAACTGTGAGAGTATTACTAAACTGAGGGAGTATTACTAAACCGAGAGAGCATTACTAACCTGAGAGAGTATTACTAAACTGAGAGAGTATTACTAAACTGAGGGGGTATTACTAAACCGAGAGAGTATTACTAACCTGAGAGAGTATTACTAAACTGAGAGAATATTACTAAACTGAGAGAGTATTACTAAACTGAGGGAGAATTACTAAACTGGGAGAATATTACTAAACTGAGAGAGTATTACTAAACTGAGAGAGTAATACTAAACCGAGAGAGTATTACTAACCTGAGAGAGTATTACTAAACTGAGAGAATATTACTAAACTGAGAGAGTATTACTAAACTGGGAGAGTATTACTAACCCGAGAGAGTATTACTAAACTGAGAGAATATTACTAAACTGAGAGAGTATTACTAAACTGGGAGAGTATTACTAACCCGAGAGAGTATTACTAAACTGAGAGAGTATTACTAAACTGAGGGGGTATTACTAAACTGAGAGAATATTACTAAACTGTGAGAGTATTACTAAACTGAGGGAGTATTACTAAACCGAGAGAGTATTACTAACCTGAGAGAGTATTACTAAACTGAGAGAGTATTACTAAACTGAGGGGGTATTACTAAACCGAGAGAGTATTACTAACCTGAGAGAGTATTACTAAACTGAGAGAATATTACTAAACTGAGAGAGTATTACTAAACCGAGGGAGAATTATTAAACCGTGAGAGTATTACTAACCTGAGAGAGTATTACTAACCTGAGAGAGTATTACTAAACTCAGAGAGTATTACTAAACTGTGAGAGTATTACTAAACTGAGGGAGTATTACTAAACCGAGAGAGTATTATTAACCTGAGAGAGTATTACTAAACTGTGAGAGTATTACTAAACTGAGAGAGTATTACTAACCCAAGAGAGTATTACTAAACCGAGAGAGTATTACTAACCTGAGAGAGTATTACTAAACTGGGAGAATATTACTAAACTGAGAGAGTATTACTAACCCAAGAGAGTATTACTAAACCGAGAGAGTATTACTAACCTGAGAGAGTATTACTAAACTGGGAGAATATTACTAAACTGAGAGAGTATTACTAAACTGAGAGAGTAATACTAAACTGAGAGAGTATTACAAACCTGAGAGAGTATTACTAAACTGAGAGAGCTAAAACCCTAACCCTAACCTTAACCCTAACCCTAACTGAGAGAGCTGAGAGAGTATTACTAAACCGAGAGAGTATTACTAACCTGAGAGAGTATTACTAAACTGAGAGAATATTACTAAACTGAGAGAGTATTACTAAACTGAGGGAGAATTACTAAACCGAGAGAGTATTACTAAACTGAGAGAGTATTACTAAACTGAGGGGGTATTACTAAACTGAGAGAATATTACTAAACTGTGAGAGTATTACTAAACTGAGGGAGTATTACTAAACCGAGAGAGCATTACTAACCTGAGAGAGTATTACTAAACTGAGAGAGTATTACTAAACTGAGGGGGTATTACTAAACCGAGAGAGTATTACTAACCTGAGAGAGTATTACTAAACTGAGAGAATATTACTAAACTGAGAGAGTATTACTAAACTGAGGGAGAATTACTAAACCGTGAGAGTATTACTAACCTGAGAGAGTATTACTAACCTGAGAGAGTATTACTAAACTCAGAGAGTATTACTAAACTGTGAGAGTATTACTAAACTGAGGGAGTATTACTAAACCGAGAGAGTATTACTAACCTGAGAGAGTATTACTAAACTGAGAGAATATTACTAACCTGAGAGAGTATTACTAAACTGGGAGAATATTACTAAACTGAGAGAGTATTACTAACCCAAGAGAGTATTACTAAACCGAGAGAGTATTACTAACCTGAGAGAGTATTACTAAACTGGGAGAATATTACTAAACTGAGAGAGTATTACTAAACTGAGAGAGTAATACTAAACTGAGAGAGTATTACAAACCTGAGAGAGTATTACTAAACTGAGAGAGCTAAAACCCTAACCCTAACCCTAACTGAGAGAGCTGAGAGAGTATTACTAACCTGAGAGAGTATTACTAAACTGAGAGAATATTACTAAACTGAGAGAGCTGAGAGAGTATTACTAGACTGAGAGAGTATTACTAGACTGAGAGAGTATTACTCAACTGAATAAATATTACTCACCGGAGAGATTATTACTCAACTGAGAGAATATAACTAAACGGAGAGAATATTACTAAACGGAGAGAGTATTACTAAACTGAGAGAGTATTACTAAACTGAGAGAGCTGAGAGAATATTACTAAACTGAGAGAGTATTACTAAACTGAGGGAGTATTACTTAACCGAGAGAGTATTAGTAACCTGAGAGAGTATTACTAAACTGAGAGAGTATTACTAAACTGAGAGAGTATTACTAAACTGAGAGAGTATTACTAAACCGAGGGAGAATTACTAAACCGTGAGAGTATTACTAACCTGAGAGAGTATTACTAACCTGAGATAGTATTACTAAACTCAGAGAGTATTACTAAACTGTGAGAGTATTACTAAACTGAGGGAGTATTACTAAACCGAGAGAGTATTACTAACCTGAGAGAGTATTACTAAACTGAGAGAATATTACTAAACTGAGAGAGTATTACTAAACTGGGAGAGTATTACTAACCCGAGAGAGTATTACTAAACTGAGAGAGTATTACTAAACTGAGGGGGTATTACTAAACTGAGAGAATATTACTAAACTGTGAGAGTATTACTAAACTGAGGGAGTATTACTAAACCGAGAGAGTATTACTAACCTGAGAGAGTATTACTAAACTGAGAGAGTATTACTAAACTGAGGGGGTATTACTAAACCGAGAGAGTATTACTAACCTGAGAGAGTATTACTAAACTGAGAGAGTATTACTAAACTGAGGGAGTATTACTAAACCGTGAGAGTATTACTAACCTGAGAGAGTATTACTAACCTGAGAGAGTATTACTAAACTCAGAGAGTATTACTAAACTGTGAGAGTATTACTAAACTGAGGGAGTATTACTAAACCGAGAGAGTATTACTAACCTGAGAGAGTATTACTAAACTGAGAGAATATTACTAAACTGAGAGAGTATTACTAAACTGAGAGAGTATTACTAACCCAAGAGAGTATTACTAAACCGAGAGAGTATTACTAACCTGAGAGAGTATTACTAAACTGAGAGAATATTACTAAACTGTGAGAGTATTACTAAACTGGGAGGGTATTACTAACCCGAGAGAGTATTACTAAACTGAGAGAGTATTACTAAACTGAGGGGGTATTACTAAACCGAGAGAGTATTACTAACCTGAGAGAGTATTACTAAACTGAGAGAATATTACTAAACTGTGAGAGTATTACTAAACTGAGGGAGTATTACTAAACCGAGAGAGTATTACTAACCTGAGAGAATATTACTAAACTGAGAGAATATTACTAAACTGTGAGAGTATTACTAAACTTAGAGAGTATTACTAACCCAAGAGAGTATTACTAAACTGAGAGAGTATTACTAAACTGAGAGAGCTGAGAGAGTATTACTAGACTGAGAGAGTATTACTAGACTGAGAGAGTATTACTCAACTGAATAAATATTACTCACCGGAGAGATTATTACTCAACTGAGAGAATATAACTAAACGGAGAGAATATTACTAAACTGAGAGAGTATTACTAAACTGAGAGAGTATTAAACTGAGAGACTGAGAGAATATTACTAAACTGAGAGAGTATTACTAAACTGAGGGAGTATTACTTAACCGAGAGAGTATTAGTAACCTGAGAGAGTATTACTAAACTGTGAGAGTATTACTAAACTGAGAGAGTATTACTAACCCAAGAGAGTATTACTAAACCGAGAGAGTATTACTAACCTGAGAGAGTATTACTAAACTGGGAGAATATTACTAAACTGAGAGAGTATTACTAACCCAAGAGAGTATTACTAAACCGAGAGAGTATTACTAACCTGAGAGAGTATTACTAAACTGGGAGAATATTACTAAACTGAGAGAGTATTACTAAACTGAGAGAGTAATACTAAACTGAGAGAGTATTACAAACCTGAGAGAGTATTACTAAACTGAGAGAGCTAAAACCCTAACCCTAACCCTAACTGAGAGAGCTGAGAGAGTATTACTAAACCGAGAGAGTATTACTAAACTGAGAGAGTATTACTAAACTGAGAGAGCTGAGAGAGTATTACTAGACTGAGAGAGTATTACTAGACTGAGAGAGTATTACTCAACTGAATAAATATTACTCACCGGAGAGATTATTACTCAACTGAGAGAATATAACTAAACGGAGAGAATATTACTAAACGGAGAGAGTATTACTAAACTGAGAGAGTATTACTAAACTGAGAGAGCTGAGAGAATATTACTAAACTGAGAGAGTATTACTAAACTGAGGGAGTATTACTTAACCGAGAGAGTATTAGTAACCTGAGAGAGTATTACTAAACTGAGAGAGTATTACTAAACTGAGAGAGTATTACTAAACTGAGAGAGTATTACTAAACCGAGGGAGAATTACTAAACCGTGAGAGTATTACTAACCTGAGAGAGTATTACTAACCTGAGATAGTATTACTAAACTCAGAGAGTATTACTAAACTGTGAGAGTATTACTAAACTGAGGGAGTATTACTAAACCGAGAGAGTATTACTAACCTGAGAGAGTATTACTAAACTGAGAGAATATTACTAAACTGAGAGAGTATTACTAAACTGGGAGAGTATTACTAACCCGAGAGAGTATTACTAAACTGAGAGAGTATTACTAAATTGAGGGAGTATTACTAAACTGAGAGAGTATTACTAAACTGTGAGAGTATTACTAAACTGAGGGAGTATTACTAAACCGAGAGAGTATTACTAACCTGAGAGAGTATTACTAAACTGAGAGAGTATTACTAAACTGAGGGGGTATTACTAAACCGAGAGAGTATTACTAACCTGAGAGAGTATTACTAAACTGAGAGAGTATTACTAAACTGAGGGAGAATTACTAAACCGTGAGAGTATTACTAACCTGAGAGAGTATTACTAACCTGAGAGAGTATTACTAAACTCAGAGAGTATTACTAAACTGTGAGAGTATTACTAAACTGAGGGAGTATTACTAAACCGAGAGAGTATTACTAACCTGAGAGAGTATTACTAAACTGAGAGAATATTACTAAACTGAGAGAGTATTACTAAACTGAGAGAGTATTACTAACCCAAGAGAGTATTACTAAACCGAGAGAGTATTACTAACCTGAGAGAGTATTACTAAACTGAGAGAATATTACTAAACTGTGAGAGTATTACTAAACTGGGAGAGTATTACTAACCCGAGAGAGTATTACTAAACTGAGAGAGTATTACTAAACTGAGGGGGTATTACTAAACCGAGAGAGTATTACTAACCTGAGAGAGTATTACTAAACTGAGAGAATATTGCTAAACTGTGAGAGTATTACTAAACTGAGAGAGTATTACTAAACTGAGAGAGTATTACTAACCTGAGAGAATATTACTAAACTGAGAGAATATTACTAAACTGTGAGAGTATTACTAAACTTAGAGAGTATTACTAACCCAAGAGAGTATTACTAAACTGAGAGAGTATTACTAAACTGAGAGAGCTGAGAGAGTATTACTAGACTGAGAGAGTATTACTAGACTGAGAGAGTATTACTCAACTGAATAAATATTACTCACCGGAGAGATTATTACTCAACTGAGAGAATATAACTAAACGGAGAGAATATTACTAAACGGAGAGAGTATTACTAAACTGAGAGAGTATTACTAAACTGAGAGAGCTGAGAGAATATTACTAAACTGAGAGAGTATTACTAAACTGAGGGAGTATTACTTAACCGAGAGAGTATTAGTAACCTGAGAGAGTATTACTAACCTGAGAGAGTATTACTAACCTGAGAGAGTATTACTAAACTCAGAGAGTATTACTAAACTGTGAGAGTATTACTAAACTGAGAGAATATTATTAAACAGAGAGTATTACTAAAATGAGGGAGTATTACTAAACCGAGAGAGTATTACTAAACTGAGTGAATATTCTTAAACTGTGAGAGTATTTCTAAACTGAGGGAGTATTACTAAACCGAGAGAGTATTACTAAACTGAGAGAGTATTACTAAACTGAGGGGGTATTACTAAACTGAGAGAATATTACTAAACTGTGAGAGTATTACTAAACTGAGGGAGTATTACTAAACCGAGAGAGTATTACTAACCTGAGAGAGTATTACTAAACTGAGAGAATATTACTAAACTGTGAGAGTATTACTAAACTGGGAGGGTATTACTAACCCGAGAGAGTATTACTAAACTGAGAGAGTATTACTAAACCGAGGGAGAATTACTAAACCGTGAGAGTATTACTAACCTGAGAGAGTATTACTAACCTGAGATAGTATTACTAAACTCAGAGAGTATTACTAAACTGTGAGAGTATTACTAAACTGAGGGAGTATTACTAAACCGAGAGAGTATTACTAACCTGAGAGAGTATTACTAAACTGAGAGAATATTACTAAACTGAGAGAGTATTACTAAACTGGGAGAGTATTACTAACCCGAGAGAGTATTACTAAACTGAGAGAGTATTACTAAACTGAGGGGGTATTACTAAACTGAGAGAATATTACTAAACTGTGAGAGTATTACTAAACTGAGGGAGTATTACTAAACCGAGAGAGTATTACTAACCTGAGAGAGTATTACTAAACTGAGAGAGTATTACTAAACTGAGGGGGTATTACTAAACCGAGAGAGTATTACTAACCTGAGAGAGTATTACTAAACTGAGAGAATATTACTAAACTGAGAGAGTATTACTAAACCGAGGGAGAATTATTAAACCGTGAGAGTATTACTAACCTGAGAGAGTATTACTAACCTGAGAGAGTATTACTAAACTCAGAGAGTATTACTAAACTGTGAGAGTATTACTAAACTGAGGGAGTATTACTAAACCGAGAGAGTATTACTAAACTGAGAGAGTATTACTAACCCAAGAGAGTATTACTAAACCGAGAGAGTATTACTAACCTGAGAGAGTATTACTAAACTGGGAGAATATTACTAAACTGAGAGAGTATTACTAACCCAAGAGAGTATTACTAAACCGAGAGAGTATTACTAACCTGAGAGAGTATTACTAAACTGGGAGAATATTACTAAACTGAGAGAGTATTACTAAACTGAGAGAGTAATACTAAACTGAGAGAGTATTACAAAACTGTGAGAGTATTACTAAACTGGGAGGGTATTACTAACCCGAGAGAGTATTACTAAACTGAGAGAGTATTACTAAACCGAGGGAGAATTACTAAACCGTGAGAGTATTACTAACCTGAGAGAGTATTACTAACCTGAGATAGTAATACTAAACTCAGAGAGTATTACTAAACTGTGAGAGTATTACTAAACTGAGGGAGTATTACTAAACCGAGAGAGTATTACTAACCTGAGAGAGTATTACTAAACTGAGAGAGTATTACTAAACTGAGAGAGTATTACTAAACTGGGAGAGTATTACTAACCCGAGAGAGTATTACTAAACTGAGAGAGTATTACTAAACTGAGGGGGTATTACTAAACTGAGAGAATATTACTAAACTGTGAGAGTATTACTAAACTGAGGGAGTATTACTAAACCGAGAGAGTATTACTAACCTGAGAGAGTATTACTAAACTGAGAGAGTATTACTAAACTGAGGGGGTATTACTAAACCGAGAGAGTATTACTAACCTGAGAGAGTATTACTAAACTGAGAGAATATTACTAAACTGAGAGAGTATTACTAAACCGAGGGAGAATTATTAAACCGTGAGAGTATTACTAACCTGAGAGAGTATTACTAACCTGAGAGAGTATTACTAAACTCAGAGAGTATTACTAAACTGTGAGAGTATTACTAAACTGAGGGAGTATTACTAAACCGAGAGAGTATTACTAACCTGAGAGAGTATTACTAAACTGTGAGAGTATTACTAAACTGAGAGTATTACTAACCCAAGAGAGTATTACTAAACCGAGAGAGTATTACTAACCTGAGAGAGTATTACTAAACTGGGAGAATATTACTAAACTGAGAGAGTATTACTAACCCAAGAGAGTATTACTAAACCGAGAGAGTATTACTAACCTGAGAGAGTATTACTAAACTGGGAGAATATTACTAAACTGAGAGAGTATTACTAAACTGAGAGAGTAATACTAAACTGAGAGAGTATTACAAACCTGAGAGAGTATTACTAAACTGAGAGAGCTAAAACCCTAACCCTAACCCTAACCCTAACCCTAACTGAGAGAGCTGAGAGAGTATTACTAAACCGAGAGAGTATTACTAACCTTAGAGAGTATTACTAAACTGAGAGAATATTACTAAACTGAGAGAGTATTACTAAACTGAGGGAGAATTACTAAACCGAGAGAGTATTACTAAACTGAGAGAGTATTACTAAACTGAGGGGGTATTACTAAACTGAGAGAATATTACTAAACTGTGAGAGTATTACTAAACTGAGGGAGTATTACTAAACCGAGAGAGCATTACTAACCTGAGAGAGTATTACTAAACTGAGGGGGTATTACTAAACCGAGAGAGTATTACTAACCTGAGAGAGTATTACTAAACTGAGAGAATATTACTAAACTGAGAGAGTATTACTAAACTGAGGGAGAATTACTAAACTGGGAGAATATTACTAAACTGAGAGAGTATTACTAAACTGAGAGAGTAATACTAAACCGAGAGAGTATTACTAACCTGAGAGAGTATTACTAAACTGAGAGAATATTACTAAACTGAGAGAGTATTACTAAACTGGGAGAGTATTACTAACCCGAGAGAGTATTACTAAACTGAGAGAATATTACTAAACTGAGAGAGTATTACTAAACTGGGAGAGTATTACTAACCCGAGAGAGTATTACTAAACTGAGAGAGTATTACTAAACTGAGGGGGTATTACTAAACTGAGAGAATATTACTAAACTGTGAGAGTATTACTAAACTGAGGGAGTATTACTAAACCGAGAGAGTATTACTAACCTGAGAGAGTATTACTAAACTGAGAGAGTATTACTAAACTGAGGGGGTATTACTAAACCGAGAGAGTATTACTAACCTGAGAGAGTATTACTAAACTGAGAGAATATTACTAAACTGAGAGAGTATTACTAAACTGGGAGAGTATTACTAACCCGAGAGAGTATTACTAAACTGAGAGAATATTACTAAACTGAGAGAGTATTACTAAACTGGGAGAGTATTACTAACCCGAGAGAGTATTACTAAACTGAGAGAGTATTACTAAACTGAGAGAGCTAAAACCCTAACCCTAACCCTAACCCTAACCCTAACCCTAACTGAGAGAGCTGAGAGAGTATTACTAAACCGAGAGAGTATTACTAAACTCAGAGAGTATTACTAAACTGAGAGAGTATTACTAAACTGAGGGGGTATTACTAAACCGAGAGAGTATTACTAACCTGAGAGAGTATTACTAAACTGAGAGAATATTACTAAACTGAGAGAGTATTACTAAACCGAGGGAGAATTATTAAACCGTGAGAGTATTACTAACCTGAGAGAGTATTACTAACCTGAGAGAGTATTACTAAACTCAGAGAGTATTACTAAACTGTGAGAGTATTACTAAACTGAGGGAGTATTACTAAACCGAGAGAGTATTACTAACCTGAGAGAGTATTACTAAACTGTGAGAGTATTACTAAACTGAGAGAGTATTACTAACCCAAGAGAGTATTACTAAACCGAGAGAGTATTACTAACCTGAGAGAGTATTACTAAACTGGGAGAATATTACTAAACTGAGAGAGTATTACTAACCCAAGAGAGTATTACTAAACCGAGAGAGTATTACTAACCTGAGAGAGTATTACTAAACTGGGAGAATATTACTAAACTGAGAGAGTATTACTAAACTGAGAGAGTAATACTAAACTGAGAGAGTATTACAAACCTGAGAGAGTATTACTAAACTGAGAGAGCTAAAACCCTAACCCTAACCCTAACCCTAACCCTAACCCTAACCCTAACCCTAACTGAGAGAGCTGAGAGAGTATTACTAAACCGAGAGAGTATTACTAACCTGAGAGAGTATTACTAAACTGAGAGAATATTACTAAAACGAGAGAGTATTACTAAACTGAGGGAGAATTACTAAACCGAGAGAGTATTACTAAACTGAGAGAGTATTACTAAACTGAGGGGGTATTACTAAACTGAGAGAATATTACTAAACTGTGAGAGTATTACTAAACTGAGGGAGTATTACTAAACCGAGAGAGCATTACTAACCTGAGAGAGTATTACTAAACTGAGAGAGTATTACTAAACTGAGGGGGTATTACTAAACCGAGAGAGTATTACTAACCTGAGAGAGTATTACTAAACTGAGAGAATATTACTAAACTGAGAGAGTATTACTAAACTGAGGGAGAATTACTAAACTGGGAGAATATTACTAAACTGAGAGAGTATTACTAAACTGAGAGAGTAATACTAAACCGAGAGAGTATTACTAACCTGAGAGAGTATTACTAAACTGAGAGAATATTACTAAACTGAGAGAGTATTACTAAACTGGGAGAGTATTACTAACCCGAGAGAGTATTACTAAACTGAGAGAATATTACTAAACTGAGAGAGTATTACTAAACTGGGAGAGTATTACTAACCCGAGAGAGTATTACTAAACTGAGAGAGTATTACTAAACTGAGGGGGTATTACTAAACTGAGAGAATATTACTAAACTGTGAGAGTATTACTAAACTGAGGGAGTATTACTAAACCGAGAGAGTATTACTAACCTGAGAGAGTATTACTAAACTGAGAGAGTATTACTAAACTGAGGGGGTATTACTAAACCGAGAGAGTATTACTAACCTGAGAGAGTATTACTAAACTGAGAGAATATTACTAAACTGAGAGAGTATTACTAAACCGAGGGAGAATTATTAAACCGTGAGAGTATTACTAACCTGAGAGAGTATTACTAACCTGAGAGAGTATTACTAAACTCAGAGAGTATTACTAAACTGTGAGAGTATTACTAAACTGAGGGAGTATTACTAAACCGAGAGAGTATTATTAACCTGAGAGAGTATTACTAAACTGTGAGAGTATTACTAAACTGAGAGAGTATTACTAACCCAAGAGAGTATTACTAAACCGAGAGAGTATTACTAACCTGAGAGAGTATTACTAAACTGGGAGAATATTACTAAACTGAGAGAGTATTACTAACCCAAGAGAGTATTACTAAACCGAGAGAGTATTACTAACCTGAGAGAGTATTACTAAACTGGGAGAATATTACTAAACTGAGAGAGTATTACTAAACTGAGAGAGTAATACTAAACTGAGAGAGTATTACAAACCTGAGAGAGTATTACTAAACTGAGAGAGCTAAAACCCTAACCCTAACCCTAACCCTAACCCTAACTGAGAGAGCTGAGAGAGTATTACTAAACCGAGAGAGTATTACTAACCTGAGAGAGTATTACTAAACTGAGAGAATATTACTAAACTGAGAGAGTATTACTAAACTGAGGGAGAATTACTAAACCGAGAGAGTATTACTAAACTGAGAGAGTATTACTAAACTGAGGGGGTATTACTAAACTGAGAGAATATTACTAAACTGTGAGAGTATTACTAAACTGAGGGAGTATTACTAAACCGAGAGAGCATTACTAACCT
>NW_027256196.1:0-27500 GCF_045679555.1 Salvelinus alpinus
AGTGGGGTGGTAGATACCTAGTCTCCATTATGGCTCTAATTTGGTAGTGGTAGTGGGGTGGTAGATACATAGTCTCCATTATGGCTCTAATCTGGTAGTGGTAGTGGGGTGGTAGATACCTAGTCTCCATTATGGCTCTAATCTGGTAGTGGTAGTGGGGTGGAAGATACCTAGTCTCCATTATGGCTCTAATCTGGTAGTGGTAGTGGGGTGGAAGATACCTAGTCTCCATTATGGCTCTAATCTGATAGTGGTAGTGGGGTGGTAGATACCTTGTCTCCATTATGGCTCTAATCTGGTAGTGGTAGTGGGGTGGAAGATACCTAGTCTCCATTATGGCTCTAATCTGATAGTGGTAGTGGGGTGGTAGATACCTAGTCTCCATTATGGCTCTAATCTGATAGTGGTAGTGGGGTGGAAGATACCTAGTCTCCATTATGGCTCTAATCTGATAGTGGTAGTGGGGTGGTAGATACCTAGTCTCCATTATGGCTCTAATCTGATAGTGGTAGTGGGGTGGTAGATGCCTAGTGCCTTTATGGCTCTTTTCTGATAGTGGTAGTGGGGTGGTAGATACCTAGTCTCCATTATGGCTCTAATCTGATAGTGGTAGTGGGGTGGTAGATGCATAGTGCCTTTATGGCTCTAATTTGATAGTGGTAGTGGGGTGGTAGATGCCAAGTGCCCTGATGGCTCTAATCTGATAGTGGTAGTGGGGTGGTAGATACCTAGTCTCCATTATGGCTCTAATCTGGTAGTGGTAGTGGGGTGGAAGATACCTAGTCTCCATTATGGCTCTAATCTGATAGTGGTAGTGGGGTGGTAGATGCCTAGTCTCCATTATGGCTCTAATCTGATAGTGGTAGTGGGGTGGTAGATGCCTGGTGCCTTTATGGCTCTAATCTGATAGTGGTAGTGGGGTGGTAGATGCCTAGTGCCCTTATGGCTCTAATCTGATAGTGGTAGTGGGGTGGTACCTAGTCTCCATTATGGCTCTAATCTGATAGTGGTAGTGGGGTGGTAGATGCCTAGTGCCTTTATGGCTCTAATCTGATAGTGGTAGTGGGGTGGTAGTTGCCAAGTGCCCTTATGGCTCTAATCTTATAGAGGTAGTGGGTTGGTAGATACCTAGTCTCCATTATGGCTCTAATCTGATAGTGGTAGTGGGGTGGTAGATACCTAGTCTCCATTATGGCTCTAATCTGATAGTGGTAGTGGGGTGGTAGATACCTAGTCTCCATTATGGCTCTAATCACATGGTGGTAGTGGGGTGGTAGATACCTAGTCTCCATTATGGCTTTAATCTGATAGTGGTAGTGGGGTGGTAGATACCTAGTCTCCATTATGGCTCTAATCTGATAGTGGTAGTGGGGAGGTAGATGCCTAGTGCCTTTATGGCTCTAATCTGATAGTGGTAGTGGGGTGGTAGTTGCCAAGTGCCCTTATGGCTCTAATCTTATAGAGGTAGTGGGTTGGTAGATACCTAGTCTCCATTATGGCTCTAATCTGATAGTGGTAGTGGGGTGGTAGATACCTAGTCTCCATTATGGCTCTAATCTGATAGTGGTAGTGGGGTGGTAGATACCTAGTCTCCATTATGGCTCTAATCTGATAGTGGTAGTGGGGTGGTAGATGTCTAATGCCCTTATGGCTCTAATCTGATAGAGGTAGAGGGGTGGTAGATGTCTAGTTTCCATCATGGCTCTAATCTGATAGTGGTAGTGGGGTGGTAGATAACTAGTCTCCATTATGGCACTAATCTGATAGTGGTAGTGGGGTGGTAGATGCCTAGTGCCTTTATGGCTCTTTTCTGATAGTGGTAGTGGGGTGGTAGATGCCTAGTGCCCTTATGGCTCTAATCTGATAGTGGTAGTGGGGTGGTAGATACCTAGTCTCCATTATGGCTCTAATCTGATAGTGGTAGTGGGAGGGTAGATGTCTAGTGCCCTTATGGCTCTAATCTGACAGTAGTAGCGGGGTGGTAGATGCCTAGTGCCCTTATGGCTCTAATCTGATAGTGGTAGTGTGGTGGTAGATGCCTAGTGCCCTTATGGCTCTAATCTGATAGTGGTAGTGGGGTGGTAGATACCTAGTCTCCATTATGGCTCTAATCTGGTAGTGGTAGAGTGGTGGTAGATACCTAGTCTCCATTATGGCTCTAATCTGATAGTGGTAGTGGGGTGGAAGATACCTACTCTCCATTATGGCTCTAATCTGATAGAGGTAGTGGGGTGGTAGATACCTAGTCTCCATTATGGCTCTAATTTGGTAGTGGTAGTGGGGTGGTAGATACATAGTCTCCATTATGGCTCTAATCTGGTAGTGGTAGTGGGGTGGTAGATACCTAGTCTCCATTATGGCTCTAATCTGGTAGTGGTAGTGGGGTGGAAGATACCTAGTCTCCATTATGGCTCTAATCTGGTAGTGGTAGTGGGGTGGAAGATACCTAGTCTCCATTATGGCTCTAATCTGATAGTGGTAGTGGGGTGGTAGATACCTAGTCTCCATTATGGCTCTAATCTGGTAGTGGTAGTGGGGTGGAAGATACCTAGTCTCCATTATGGCTCTAATCTGATAGTGGTAGTGGGGTGGTAGATACCTAGTCTCCATTATGGCTCTAATCTGATAGTGGTAGTGGGGTGGAAGATACCTAGTCTCCATTATGGCTCTAATCTGATAGTGGTAGTGGGGTGGTAGATACCTAGTCTCCATTATGGCTCTAATCTGATAGTGGTAGTGGGGTGGTAGATGCCTAGTGCCTTTATGGCTCTAATCTGATAGTGGTAGTGGGGTGGTAGATGCCTAGTGCCCTTATGGCTCTAATCTGATAGAGGTAGTGGGGTGGTAGATTTCTAGTCTCCATTATGGCTCTAATCTGATAGTGGTAGTGGGGTGGTAGATACCTAGTCTCCATTATGGCTCTAATCTAAAAGTGGAAGTGGGGTATCAGATGTCTAGTCTCCATTATGGCTCTAATCTGATATTGGTAGTGGGGTGGTAGATGCCTAGTGCCCTTAGGCATCTACCATCTATCATAGTCTCCATTATGGCTCTATTCTAATAGTGGTAGTGGGGTGGTAGATGCCTAGTGCCCTTATGGCTCTAATCTGATAGAGGTAGTGGGGTGGTAGATACCTAGTCTCCCTTGTGGCTCTAATCTGATATTGGTAGTGGTTTTGGTAGATGCCTAGTGCCCTTATGGCTCTAATCTGATAGTGGTAGTGGGGTGGTAGATGCCTAGTGCCCTTATGGCTCTAATCTGATAGTGGTAGTGGGGTGGTAGATGCCTAGTGCCCTTATGGCTCTAATATGATAGCGGTAGTGGGGTGGTAGATATCTAGCCTCCATTATGGCTCTAATCTGATAGTGGTAGTGGGGTGGTAGATGCCTAGTGCCTTTATGGCTCTAATCTGATAGTGGTAGTGGGGTGGTAGATACCTAGTCTCCATTATGGCTCTAATCTGATAGTGGTAGTGGGGTGGTTGATGTCTAGTCTCCATTATGGCTCTAATCTGATAGTGGTAGTGGGGTGGTAGATACCTAGTCTCCATTATGGCTCTAATCACATAGTGGTAGATACCTAGTCTCCATTATGGCTCTAATCTGATAGAGGTAGAGGGGTGGTAGATACCTAGTCTCCATTATGGCTCTAATCTGATAGTGGTAGTGGGGTGGTAGATACCTAGTCTCCATTATGGCTCTAATCTGATAGTGGTAGTGGGGTGGTAGATACCTAGTCTCCATTATGGCTCTAATCTGATAGTGGTAGTGGGGTGATAGATACCTAGTCTCCATTATGGCTCTAATCTAATAGTGGTAGTGGGGTGGTAGATGCCTAGTGCCTTTATGGCTCTAATCTGATAGTGGTAGTGGGGTGGTAGATGCCTAGTGCCCTTATGGCTCTAATCTGATAGTGGTAGTGGGGTGGTAGATACCTAGACTCCATTATGGCTCTAATCTGATAGTGGTAGTGGGGTGGTAGATACCTAGTCTCCATTATGTCTCTAATCTGATAGTGGTAGTGGGGTGGTAGATAGCTAGTCTCCATTATGGCTCTAATCTGATAGTGGTAGTGGGGTGGTAGATACCTAGTCTCCATTGTGGGTCTAATCTGATAGTGGTAGTGGGGTGGTAGATACCTAGTCTCCATTATGTCTCTAATCTGATAGTGGTAGTGGGGTGGTAGATAGCTAGTCTCCATTATGTCTCTAATCTGATAGTGGTAGTGGGGTGGTAGATACCTAGTCTCCATTGTGGCTCTAATCTGATAGTGGTAGTGGGGTGGTAGATACCTAGTCTCCATTATGGCTCTAATCTGATAGTGGTAGTGGGGTGGAAGATACCTACTCTCCATTATGGCTCTAATCTGATAGAGGTAGTGGGGTGGTAGATACCTAGTCTCCACTATGGCTCTAATCTGATAGTGGTACTGGGGTGGTAGATACCTAGTCTCCATTATGGCTCTAATCTGATAGTGGTAGTGGGGTGGTAGATACCTAGTCTCCATTATGGCTCTAATATGATAGTGGTAGTGGGGTGGTAGATACCTAGTTTCCATTATGGCTCTAATCTGGTAGTGTTAGTGGGGTGGTAGATACCTAGTCTCCATTGTGGCTCTAATCTGATAGTGGTAGTGGGGTGGTAGATACCTAGTCTCCATTATGGCTCTAATCTGATAGTGGTAGTGGGGTGGAAGATACCTACTCTCCATTATGGCTCTAATCTGATAGAGGTAGTGGGGTGGTAGATACCTAGTCTCCACTATGGCTCTAATCTGATAGTGGTACTGGGGTGGTAGATACCTAGTCTCCATTATGGCTCTAATCTGATAGTGGTAGTGGGGTGGTAGATACCTAGTCTCCATTATGGCTCTAATCTGATAGTGGTAGTGGGGTGGTAGATACCTAGTTTCCATTATGGCTCTAATCTGATAGTGGTAGTGGGGTGGTAGATGCCTAGTGCCCTTATGGCTCTAATCTGATAGTGGTAGTGGGGTGGTAGATACCTAGTCTCCATTATGGCTCTAATCTGATAGTGGTAGTGGGGTGATAGATGCCTAGTGCCCTTATGGCTCTAATCTGATAGTGGTAGTGGGGTGGTAGATACCTAGTCTCCATTATGGCTCTAATCTGATAGTGGTAGTGGGGGGGTAGATGCCTAGTGCCCTTATGGCTCTAATCTGATAGTGGTAGTGGGGTGGTAGATGCCTAGTGCCCTTATGGCTCTAATCTGATAGTGGTAGTGGGGTGGTAGATGCCTAGTGCCTTTATGGCTCTAATCTGATAGTGGTAGTGGGGTGATAGATGCCTAGTGCCCTTATGGCTCTAATCTGATAGTGGTAGTGGGGTGGTAGATACCTAGTCTCCATTATGGCTCTAATCTGATAGTGGTAGTGGGGGGGTAGATGTCTAGTGCCCTTATGGCTCTAATCTGATAGTGGTAGTGGGGTGGTAGATGCCTAGTGCCCTTATGGCTCTAATCTGATAGTGGTAGTGTGGTGGTAGATGCCTAGTGCCCTTATGGCTCTAATCTGATAGTGGTAGTGGGGTGGTAGATACCTAGTCTCCATTATGGCTCTAATCTGATAGTGGTAGTGGGGTGGTAGATGCCTAGTGCCCTTATGGCTCTAATCTGATAGTGGTAGTGGGGTGGTAGATACCTAGTCTCCATTATGGCTCTAATCTGATAGTGGTAGTGGGGTGGTAGATGCCTAGTGCCTTTATGGCTCTAATCTGGTAGTGGTAGTAGGGTGGAAGATACCTAGTCTCCATTATGGCTCTAATCTGATAGTGGTAGTGGGGTGGGAGATACCTAGTCTCCATTATGGCTCTAATCTGATAGTGGTAGTGGGGTGGTAGATGTCTAGTGCACTTATGGCTCTAATCTGATAGTGGTAGTGTGGTGGTAGATGCCTAGTGCCCTTATGGCTCTAATCTGATAGTGGTAGTGTGGTGGTAGATGCCTAGTGCCCTTATGGCTCTAATCTGATAGTGGTAGTGGGGTGGTAGATACCTAGTCTCCATTATGGCTCTAATCTGGTAGTGGTAGAGGGGTGGTAGATACCTAGTCTCCATTATGGCTCTAATCTGATAGTAGTAGTGGGGTGGTAGATACCTAGTCTCCATTATGGCTCTAATCTGATAGTAGTAGTGGGGTGGTAGATACCTATTCTCCATTATGGCTATAATCTGATAGTGGTAGTGGGGTGGTAGATACCTAGTCTCCATTATGGCTCTAATTTGTTAGTGGTAGTGGGGTGGTAGATACCTAGTCTCCATTATGGCTCTAATCTGGTAGTGGTAGTTGGGTGGAAGATACCTAGTCTCCATTATGGCTCTAATCTGATAGTGGTAGTGGGGTGGTAGATACCTAGTCTCCATTATGGCTCTAATCTGATAGTGTTAGTGGGGTTGTAGATGCCTAGAGCCTGTATGGCTCTAATCTGATAGTGGTAGTGGGGTGGTAGATACCTAGTCTCCATTATGGCTCTAATCTGATAGAGGTAGTGGGGTGGGAGAGACCTAGTCTCCATTATGGCTCTAATCTGATATTGGTAGTGGGGTGGTAAATGACTAGTCTCCATTATGGCTCTAATCTGATAGTGGTAGTGGGGTGGTAGATGTCTAGTTTCCATTATGGCTCTAATCTGATAGTGGTAGTGGGGTGGTAGATACCTAGTCTCCATTATGGCACTAATCTGATAGTGGTAGTGGGGTGGTAGATGCCTAGTGCCTTTATGGCTCTTTTCTGATAGTGGTAGTGGGGTGGTAGATGCCTAGTGCCCTTATGGCTCTAATCTGATAGCGGTAGTGGGGTGGTAGATACCTAGTCTCCATTATGGCTCTAATCTGATAGTGGTAGTGGGGTGGTAGATGCCTAGTGCCTTTATGGCTCTAATTTGATAGTGGTAGTGGGGTGGTAGATGCCTAGTGCCCTTATGGATCTAATCTGATAGCGGTAGTGGGGTGGTAGATATCTAGTCTCCATTATGGCTCTAATCTGATAGTGGTAGTGGGGTGGTAGATGTCTAGTGCCTTTATGGCTCTAATCTGATAGTGGTAGTGGGATGGTAGAAACCTAGTCTCCATTATGGCTCTAATCTGATAGTGGTAGTGTGGTGGTAAATACCTAGTCTCCATTTTGGCTCTAATCACATAGTGGTAGTGGGGTGGTAGATACCTAGTCTCCATTATGGCTCTAATCTGATAGTGGTAGTGGGGTGGTAGATACCTAGTCTCCATTATGGCTCTAATCTGATAGTGGTAGTGGGGTGGTAGATGCCTAGTGCCCTTATGGCTCTAATCTGATAGTGGTAGTGGGGTGGTAGATACCTAGTCTCCATTATGGCTCTAATCTGATAGTGGTAGTGGGGTGATAGTTGCCTAGTGCCCTTATGGCTCTAATCTGATAGTGGTAGTGGGGTGGTAGATACCTAGTCTCCATTATGGCTCTAATCTGATAGTGGTAGTGGGGTGGTAGATACCTAGTCTCCATTATGGCTCTAATCTGATAGTGGTAGTGGGGTGGTAGATGCCTAGTGCCCTTATGGCTCTAATCTGATAGTGGTAGTGGGGTGGTAGATACCTAGTCTCCATTATGGCTCTAATCTGGTAGTGGTAGAGTGGTGGTAGATACCTAGTCTCCATTATGGCTGTAATCTGATAGTGGTAGTGGGGTGGAAGATACCTACTCTCCATTATGGCTCTAATCTGATAGAGGTAGTGGGGTGGTAGATGTCTAGTGCCCTTATGGCTTTAATCTGATAGAGGTAGTGGGGTGGTAGATGTCTAGTTTCCATTATGGCTCTAATCTGATAGTGGTAGTGGGGTGGTAGATAACTAGTCTCCGTTATGGCACTAATCTGATAGTGGTAGTGGGGTGGTAGATGCCTAGTGCCTTTATGGCTCTTTTCTGATAGTGGTAGTGGGGTGGTAGATGCCTATTGCCCTTATGGCTCTAATCTGATAGTGGTAGTGGGTTGGTAGAAACCTAGTCTCCATAATGGCTCTAATCTGATAGTGGTAGTGGGGTGGTAGATACCTAGTCTCCATTATGGCTCTAATCACATAGTGGTATTGGGGTGGTAGATACCTAGTCTCCATTATAGCTCTAATCTGATAGAGGTAGAGGGGTGGTAGATACCTAGTCTCCATTATGGCTTTAATCTGATAGTGGTAGTGGGGTGGTAGATGCCTAGTGCCCTTATGGATCTGGTAGTGGTAGTGGGGTGGTAGATACCTAGTCTCCATTATGGCTCTAATCTGATAGTGGTAGTGGGGTGGTAGATGCCTAGTGCCTTTATGGCTCTAATCTGATAGTGGTAGTGGGGTGATAGATGCCTAGTGCCCTTATGGCTCTAATCTGATAGTGGTAGTGGGGTGGTAGATACCTAGTCTCCATTATGGCTCTAATCTGATAGTGGTAGTGGGGGGGTAGATGTCTAGTGCCCTTATGGCTCTAATCTGACAGTGGTAGCGGGGTGGTAGATGCCTAGTGCCCTTATGGCTCTAATCTGATAGTGGTAGTGTGGTGGTAGATGCCTAGTGCCCTTATGGCTCTAATCTGATAGTGGTAGTGGGGTGGTAGATACCTAGTCTCCATTATGGCTCTAATCTGGTAGTGGTAGAGTGGTGGTAGATACCTAGTCTCCATTATGGCTCTAATCTGATAGTGGTAGTGGGGTGGAAGATACCTACTCTCCATTATGGCTCTAATCTGATAGAGGTAGTGGGGTGGTAGATGTCTAGTGCCCTTATGGCTTTAATCTGATAGAGGTAGTGGGGTGGTAGATGTCTAGTTTCCATTATGGCTCTAATCTGATAGTGGTAGTGGGGTGGTAGATGCCTAGTGCCTTTATGGCTCTAATCTGATAGTGGTAGTGGGGTGATAGATGCCTAGTGCCCTTATGGCTCTAATCTGATAGTGGTAGTGGGGTGGTAGATACCTAGTCTCCATTATGGCTCTAATCTGGTAGTGGTAGAGTGGTGGTAGATACCTAGTCTCCGTTATGGCACTAATCTGATAGTGGTAGTGGGGTGGTAGATGCCTAGTGCCTTTATGGCTCTTCTCTGATAGTGGTAGTGGGGTGGTAGATGCCTATTGCCCTTATGGCTCTAATCTGATAGTGGTAGTGGGTTGGTAGAAACCTAGTCTCCATAATGGCTCTAATCTGATAGTGGTAGTGGGGTGGTAGATACCTAGTCTCCATTATGGCTCTAATCACATAGTGGTAGAGGGGTGGTAGATACCTAGTCTCCATTATGGCTTTAATCTGATAGTGGTAGTGGGGTGGTAGATACCTAGTCTTTATTATGGCTCTAATCTGATAGTGGTAGTGGGGTGGTAGATGCCTAGTGCCCTTATGGCTCTAATCTGATAGTGGTAGTGGGGTGGTAGATACCTAGTCTCCATTATGGCTCTAATCTGATAGTGGTAGTGGGGTGGTAGATGCCTAGTGCCTTTATGGCTCTAATCTGATAGTGGTAGTGGGGTGATAGATGCCTAGTGCCCTTATGGCTCTAATCTGATAGTGGTAGTGGGGTGGTAGATACCTAGTCTCCATTATGGCTCTAATCTGATAGTGGTAGTGGGGGGGTAGATGTCTAGTGCCCTTATGGCTCTAATCTGACAGTGGTAGCGGGGTGGTAGATGCCTAGTGCCCTTATGGCTCTAATCTGATAGTGGTAGTGTGGTGGTAGATGCCTAGTGCCCTTATGGCTCTAATCTGATAGTGGTAGTGGGTTGGTAGATACCTAGTCTCCATTATGGCTCTAATCTGGTAGTGGTAGAGTGGTGGTAGATACCTAGTCTCCATTATGGCTCTAATCTGGTAGTGGTAGAGTGGTGGTAGATACCTAGTCTCCATTATGGCTCTAATCTGGTAGTGGTAGTGGGGTGGAAGATACCTAGTCTCCATTATGGCTCTAATCTTATAGAGGTAGTGGGTTGGTAGATACCTAGTCTCCATTATGGCTCTAATCTGATATTGGTAGTGGGGTGGTAGATGCCTAGTGCCTTTATGGCTCTAATCTGATAGTGGTAATGGGGTGATAGATGCCTAGTGCCCTTATTGCTCTAATCTGATAGTGGTAGTGGGGTGGTAGATACCTAGTCTCCATTATGGCTCTAATTTGGTAGTGGTAGTGGGGTGGTAGATACCTAGTCTCCATTATGGCTCTAATCTGATAGTGGTAGTGGGGTGGTAGATGCCTAGTGCCCTTATTGCTCTAATCTGATAGTGGTAGTGGGGTGGTAGATACCTAGTCTCCATTATGGCTCTAATCTGATAGTGGTAGTGGGGTGGTAGATGTCTAGTGCCTTTATGGCTCTAATCTGATAGTGGTAGTGGGGTGGTAGAAACCTAGTCTCCATTATGGCTCTAATCTGATAGTGGTAGTGTGGTGGTAAATACCTAGTCTCCATTATGGCTCTAATCACATAGTGGTAGTGGGGTGGTAGATACCTAGTCTCCATTATGGCTCTAATCTGATAGTGGTAGTGGGGTGGTAGATGCCTAGTGCCCTTATGGCTCTAATCTGATAGTGGTAGTGGGGTGGTAGATACCTAGTCTCCATTATGGCTCTAATCTGATAGTGGTAGTGGGGTGGTAGATGCCTAGTGCCTTTATGGCTCTAATCTGATAGTGGTAGTGGGGTGAAAATTGCCTAGTGCCCTTATGGCTCTAATCTGATAGTGGTAGTGGGGTGGTAGATACCTAGTCTCCATTATGGCTCTAATCTGATAGTGGTAGTGGGGGGGTAGATGTCTAGTGCTCTTATGGCTCGAATCTGACAGTGGTAGCGGGGTGGTAGATGCCTAGTGCCCTTATGGCTCTAATCTGATAGTGGTAGTGTGGTGGTAGATGCCTAGAGCCCTTATGGCTCTAATCTGATAGTGGTAGTGGGGTGGTAGATACCTAGTCTCCATTATGGCTCTAATCTGGTAGTGGTAGAGTGGTGGTAGATACCTAGTCTCCATTATGGCTGTAATCTGATAGTGGTAGTGGGGTGGAAGATACCTACTCTCCATTATGGCTCTAATCTGATAGAGGTAGTGGGGTGGTAGATGTCTAGTGCCATTATGGCTTTAATCTGATAGAGGTAGTGGGGTGGTAGATGTCTAGTCTCCATTATGGCTCTAATCTGATAGTGGTAGTGTGGTGGTAAATACCTAGTCTCCATTATGGCTCTAATCACATAGTGGTAGTGGGGTGGTAGATACCTAGTCTCCATTATGGCTCTAATCTGATAGTGGTAGTGGGGTGGTAGATACCTAGTCTCCATTATGGCTCTAATCTGATAGTGGTAGTGGGGTGGTAGATGCCTAGTGCCCTT
Source organism: Salvelinus alpinus (assembly GCF_045679555.1). NCBI lineage: Eukaryota > Metazoa > Chordata > Actinopteri > Salmoniformes > Salmonidae > Salvelinus > Salvelinus alpinus. Next base: position 11,334 of record NW_027256196.1, read on the forward strand.
ATGGCTCTAATCTGATAGTGGTAGTGGGGTGGTAGATACCTAGTCTCCATTATGGCTCTAATCTGATAGTGGTAGTGGGGTGGTAGATGCCTAGTGCCTTTATGGCTCTAATCTGATAGTGGTAGTGGGGTGATAGTTGCCTAGTGCCCTTATGGCTCTAATCTGATAGTGGTAGTGGGGTGGTAGATACCTAGTCTCCATTATGGCTCTAATCTGATAGTGGTAGTGGGGGGGGGTAGATGTCTAGTGCTCTTATGGCTCGAATCTGACAGTGGTAGCGGGGTGGTAGATGCCTAGTGCCCTTATGGCTCTAATCTGATAGTGGTAGTGTGGTGGTAGATGCCTAGAGCCCTTATGGCTCTAATCTGATAGTGGTAGTGGGGTGGTAGATACCTAGTCTCCATTATGGCTCTAATCTGGTAGTGGTAGAGTGGTGGTAGATACCTAGTCTCCATTATGGCTGTAATCTGATAGTGGTAGTGGGGTGGAAGATACCTACTCTCCATTATGGCTCTAATCTGATAGAGGTAGTGGGGTGGTAGATGTCTAGTGCCCTTATGGCTCTAATCTGATAGTGGTAGTGTGGTGGTAGATGCCTAGTGCCCTTATGGCTCTAATCTGATAGTGGTAGTGGGGTGGTAGATACCTAGTCTCCATTATGGCTCTAATCTGGTAGTGGTAGAGTGGTGGTAGATACCTAGTCTCCATTATGGCTCTAATCTGATAGTGGTAGTGGGGTGGAAGATACCTACTCTCCATTATGGCTCTAATTTGGTAGTGGTAGTGGGGTGGTAGATACCTAGTCTCCATTAAGGCTCTAATCTGATAGTGGTAGTGGGGTGGTAGATACCTAGTCTCCATTATGGCTCTAATCTGATAGTGGTAGTGGGGTGGTAGATACCTAGTCTCCATTATGGCTCTAATCTGGTAGTGGTAGTGGGGTGGAAGATACCTAGTCTCCATTATGGCTCTAATCTTATAGAGGTAGTGGGTTGGTAGATACCTAGTCTCCATTATGGCTCTAATCTGATAGAGGTAGTGGGGTGGTAAATGACTAGTCTCCCTTATGGCTCTAATCTGATAGTGGTAGTGGGGTGGTAGATACCTAGTCTCCATTATGGCTCTAATCTGATAGTGGTAGTGGGGTGGTAGATGCCTAGTGCCTTTATGGCTCTAATCTGATAGTGGTAATGGGGTGATAGATGCCTAGTGCCCTTATTGCTCTAATCTGATAGTGGTAGTGGGGTGGTAGATACCTAGTCTCCATTATGGCTCTAATCTGATAGTGGTAGTGGGGTGGTAGATGTCTAGTGCCTTTATGGCTCTAATCTGATAGTGGTAGTGGGGTGGTAGAAACCTAGTCTCCATTATGGCTCTAATCTGATAGTGGTAGTGTGGTGGTAAATACCTAGTCTCCATTATGGCTCTAATCACATAGTGGTAGTGGGGTGGTAGATACCTAGTCTCCATTATGGCTCTAATCTGATAGTGGTAGCGGGTTGGTAGATGCCTAGTGCCCTTATGGCTCTAATCTGATAGTGGTAGTGTGGTGGTAGATGCCTAGTGCCCTTATGGCTCTAATCTGATAGTGGTAGTGGGGTGGTAGATACCTAGTCTCCATTATGGCTCTAATCTGGTAGTGGTAGAGTGGTGGTAGATACCTAGTCTCCATTATGGCTCTAATCTGATAGTGGTAGTGGGGTGGAAGATACCTACTCTCCATTATGGCTCTAATCTGATAGAGGTAGTGGGGTGGTAGATACCTAGTCTCCATTAAGGCTCTAATCTGATAGTGGTAGTGGGGTGGTAGATACCTAGTCTCCATTGTGGCTCTAATTTGGTAGTGGTAGTGGGGTGGTAGATACCTAGTCTCCATTATGGCTCTAATCTGGTAGTGGTAGTGGGGTGGTAGATACCTAGTCTCCATTATGGCTCTAATCTGATAGTGGTAGTGGGGTGGTAGATACCTAGTCTCCATTATGGCTCTAATCTGGTAGTGGTAGTGGGGTGGAAGATACCTAGTCTCCATTATGGCTCTAATCTTATAGAGGTAGTGGGTTGGTAGATACCTAGTCTCCATTATGGCTCTAATCTGATAGAGGTAGTGGGGTGGTAAATGACTAGTCTCCCTTATGGCTCTAATCTGATAGTGGTAGTGGGGTGGTAGATACCTAGTCTCCATTATGGCTCTAATCTGATAGTGGTAGTGGGGTGGTAGATGCCTAGTGCCTTTATGGCTCTAATCTGATAGTGGTAATGGGGTGATAGATGCCTAGTGCCCTTATTGCTCTAATCTGATAGTGGTAGTGGGGTGGTAGATACCTAGTCTCCATTATGGCTCTAATCTGATAGTGGTAGTGGGGTGGTAGATGTCTAGTGCCTTTATGGCTCTAATCTGATAGTGGTAGTGGGGTGGTAGAAACCTAGTCTCCATTATGGCTCTAATCTGATAGTGGTAGTGTGGTGGTAAATACCTAGTCTCCATTATGGCTCTAATCACATAGTGGTAGTGGGGTGGTAGATACCTAGTCTCCATTATGTCTCTAATCTGATAGTGGTAGCGGGGTGGTAGATGCCTAGTGCCCTTATGGCTCTAATCTGATAGTGGTAGTGGGGTGGAAGATACCTACTCTCCATTATGGCTCTAATCTGATAGAGGTAGTGGGGTGGTAGATACCTAGTCTCCATTATGGCTCTAATCTGATAGTGGTAGTGGGGTGGTAGATACCTAGTCTCCATTATGGCTCTAATTTGGTAGTGGTAGTGGGGTGGTAGATACCTAGTCTCCATTATGGCTCTAATCTGGTAGTGGTAGTGGGGTGGAAGATACCTAGTCTCCATTATGGCTCTAATCTGATAGTGGTAGTGGGGTGGTAGATGCCTAGTGCCTTTATGGCTCTAATGTGGTAGTGGGGTGATAGATGCCTAGTGCCCTTATGGCTCTAATCTGATAGTGGTAGTGGGGTGGTAGATACCTAGTCTCCATTATGGCTCTAATCTGATAGTGGTAGTGGGGTGGTAGATGCCTAGTGCCTTTATGGCTCTAATCTGATAGTGGTAGTGGGGTGGTAGTTGCCAAGTGCCCTTATGGCTCTAATCTTATAGAGGTAGTGGGTTGGTAGATACCTAGTCTCCATTATGGCTCTAATCTGATAGTGGTAGTGGGGTGGTAGATACCTAGTCTCCATTATGGCTCTAATCTGATAGTGGTAGTGTGGTGGTAGATACCTAGTCTCCATTATGGCTCTAATCTGATAGTGGTAGTGGGGTGGTAGATGTCTAGTGCCCTTATGGCTCTAATCTGATAGAGGTAGTGGGGTGGTAGATGTCTAGTTTCCATTATGGCTCTAATCTGATAGTGGTAGTGGGGTGGTAGATAACTAGTCTCCATTATGGCACTAATCTGATAGTGGTAGTGGGGTGGTAGATGCCTAGTGCCTTTATGGCTCTTTTCTGATAGTGGTAGTGGGGTGGTAGATGCCTAGTGCCCTTATGGCTCTAATCTGATAGTGGTAGTGGGGTGGTAGATACCTAGTCTCCATTATGGCTCTAATCTGATAGTGGTAGTGGGGTGGTAGATGCCTAGTGCCTTTATGGCTCTAATCTGATAGTGGTAGTGGGGTGGTAGATGCCTAGTGCCCTTATGGCTCTAATCTGATAGTGGTAGTGGGGTGGTAGAAAACTAGTCTCCATTATGGCTCTAATCTGATAGTGGTAGTGGGGTGGTAGATGCCTAGTGCCTTTATGGCTCTAATCTGATAGTGGTAGTGGGGTGGTAGTTGCCAAGTGCCCTTATGGCTCTAATCTTATAGAGGTAGTGGGTTGGTAGATACCTAGTCTCCATTATGGCTCTAATCTGATAGTGGTAGTGGGGTGGTAGATACCTAGTCTCCATTATGGCTCTAATCTGATAGTGGTAGTGGGGTGGTAGATACCTAGTCTCCATTATGGCTCTAATCTGATAGTGGTAGTGGGGTGGTAGATACCTAGTCTCCATTATGGCTCTAATCTGATAGTGTTAGTGGGGTGGAAGATGCCTAGTGCCTTTATGGCTCTAATCTGATAGTGGTAGTGGGGTGATAGATGCCTAGTGCCCTTATGGCTCTAATCTGATAGTGGTAGTGGGGTGGTAGATACCTAGTCTCCATTATGGCTCTAATCTGATAGTGGTAGTGGGAGGGTAGATGTCTAGTGCCCTTATGGCTCTAATCTGACAGTAGTAGCGGGGTGGTAGATGCCTAGTGCCCTTATGGCTCTAATCTGATAGTGGTAGTGTGGTGGTAGATGCCTACTCTCCATTATGGCTCTAATCTGATAGAGGTAGTGGGGTGGTAGATACCTAGTCTCCATTATGGCTCTAATTTGGTAGTGGTAGTGGGGTGGTAGATACATAGTCTCCATTATGGCTCTAATCTTGTAGTGGTAGTGGGGTGGTAGATACCTAGTCTCCATTATGGCTCTAATCTGGTAGTGATAGTGGGGTGGAAGATACCTAGTCTCCATTATGGCTCTAATCTGGTAGTGGTAGTGGGGTGGAAGATACCTAGTCTCCATTATGGCTCTAATCTGATAGTGGTAGTGGGGTGGTAGATACCTAGTCTCCATTATGGCTCTAATCTGATAGTGGTAGTGGGGTGGAAGATACCTAGTCTCCATTATGGCTCTAATCTGATAGTGGTAGTGGGGTGGTAGATACCTAGTCTCCATTATGGCTCTAATCTGATAGTGGTAGTGGGGTGGTAGATGCCTAGTGCCTTTATGGCTATTTTCTGATAGTGGTAGTGGGGTGGTAGATGCCTAGTGCCCTTATGGCTCTAATCTGATAGTGGTAGTGGGGTGGTAGATACCTAGTCTCCATTATGGCTCTAATCTGATAGTGGTAGTGGGGTGGTAGATGCATAGTGCCTTTATGGCTCTAATTTGATAGTGGTAGTGGGGTGGTAGATGCCAAGTGCCCTGATGGCTCTAATCTGATAGTGGTAGTGGGGTGGTAGATACCTAGTCTCCACTATGGCTCTAATCGGATAGTTGTAGTGGGGTGGAAGATACCTAGTCTCCATTATGGCTCTAATCTGATAGTGGTAGTGGGGTGGTAGATGCCTAGTGCCCTTATGGCTCTAATCTGATAGTGGTAGTGTGGTGGTAGATGCCTAGTGCCCTTATGGCTCTAATCTGATAGTGGTAGTGGGGTGGTAGATACCTAGTCTCCATTATGGCTCTAATCTGGTAGTGGTAGAGTGGTGGTAGATACCTAGTCTCCATTATGGCTCTAATCTGGTAGTGGTAGTGGGGTGGAAGATACCTAGTCTCCATTATGGCTCTAATCTGATAGTGGTAGTGGGGTGGTAGATACCTAGTCTCCATTATGGCTCTAATCTGGTAGTGGTAGTGGGGTGGAAGATACCTAGTCTCCATTATGGCTCTAATCTTATAGAGGTAGTGGGGTGGTAGATACCTAGTCTCCATTATGGCTCTAATCTGATAGAGGTAGTGGGGTGGTAAATGACTAGTCTCCCTTATGGCTCTAATCTGATAGTGGTAGTGGGGTGGTAGATACCTAGTCTCCATTATGGCTCTAATCTGATAGTGGTAGTGGGGTGGTAGATGCCTAGTGCCTTTATGGCTCTAATCTGATAGTGGTAATGGGGTGATAGATGCCTAGTGCCCTTATTGCTCTAATCTGATAGTGGTAGTGGGGTGGTAGATACCTAGTCTCCATTATGGCTCTAATCTGATAGTGGTAGTGGGGTGGTAGATGCCTAGTGCCTTTATGGCTCTAATCTGATAGTGGTAGTGGGGTGGTAGAAACCTAGTCTCCATTATGGCTCTAATCTGATAGTGGTAGTGTGGTGGTAAATACCTAGTCTCCATTATGGCTCTAATCACATAGTGGTAGTGGGGTGGTAGATACCTAGTCTCCATTATGTCTCTAATCTGATAGTGGTAGCGGGGTGGTAGATGCCTAGTGCCCTTATGGCTCTAATCTGATAGTGGTAGTGGGGTGGAAGATACCTACTCTCCATTATGGCTCTAATCTGATAGAGGTAGTGGGGTGGTAGATACCTAGTCTCCATTATGGCTCTAATCTGGTAGTGGTAGTGGGGTGGAAGATACCTAGTCTCCATTATGGCTCTAATCTGATAGTGGTAGTGGGGTGGTAGATGCCTAGTGCCTTTATGGCTCTAATGTGGTAGTGGGGTGATAGATGCCTAGTGCCCTTATGGCTCTAATCTGATAGTGGTAGTGGGGTGGTAGATACCTAGTCTCCATTATGGCTCTAATCTGATAGTGGTAGTGGGGTGGTAGATGCCTAGTGCCTTTATGGCTCTAATCTGATAGTGGTAGTGGGGTGGTAGTTGCCAAGTGCCCTTATGGCTCTAATCTTATAGAGGTAGTGGGTTGGTAGATACCTAGTCTCCATTATGGCTCTAATCTGATAGTGGTAGTGGGGTGGTAGATACCTAGTCTCCATTATGGCTCTAATCTGATAGTGGTAGTGTGGTGGTAGATACCTAGTCTCCATTATGGCTCTAATCTGATAGTGGTAGTGGGGTGGTAGATGTCTAGTGCCCTTATGGCTCTAATCTGATAGAGGTAGTGGGGTGGTAGATGTCTAGTTTCCATTATGGCTCTAATCTGATAGTGGTAGTGGGGTGGTAGATAACTAGTCTCCATTATGGCACTAATCTGATAGTGGTAGTGGGGTGGTAGATGCCTAGTGCCTTTATGGCTCTTTTCTGATAGTGGTAGTGGGGTGGTAGATGCCTAGTGCCCTTATGGCTCTAATCTGATAGTGGTAGTGGGGTGGTAGATACCTAGTCTCCATTATGGCTCTAATCTGATAGTGGTAGTGGGGTGGTAGATGCCTAGTGCCTTTATGGCTCTAATCTGATAGTGGTAGTGGGGTGGTAGATGCCTAGTGCCCTTATGGCTCTAATCTGATAGTGGTAGTGGGGTGGTAGAAAACTAGTCTCCATTATGGCTCTAATCTGATAGTGGTAGTGGGGTGGTAGATACCTAGTCTCCATTATGGCTCTAATCACATGGTGGTAGTGGGGTGGTAGATACCTAGTCTCCATTATAGCTCTAATCTGATAGAGGTAGAGGGGTGGTAGATACCTAGTCTCCATTATGGCTTTAATCTGATAGTGGTAGTGGGGTGGTAGATACCTAGTCTCCATTATGGCTCTAATCTGATAGTGGTAGTGGGGTGGTAGATGCCTAGTGCCTTTATGGCTCTAATCTGATAGTGGTAGTGGGGTGGTAGTTGCCAAGTGCCCTTATGGCTCTAATCTTATAGAGGTAGTGGGTTGGTAGATACCTAGTCTCCATTATGGCTCTAATCTGATAGTGGTAGTGGGGTGGTAGATACCTAGTCTCCATTATGGCTCTAATCTGATAGGGGTAGTGGGGTGGTAGATACCTAGTCTCCATTATGGCTCTAATCTGATAGTGGTAGTGGGGTGGTAGATACCTAGTCTCCATTATGGCTCTAATCTGATAGTGTTAGTGGGGTGGAAGATGCCTAGTGCCTTTATGGCTCTAATCTGATAGTGGTAGTGGGGTGATAGATGCCTAGTGCCCTTATGGCTCTAATCTGATAGTGGTAGTGGGGTGGTAGATACCTAGTCTCCATTATGGCTCTAATCTGATAGTGGTAGTGGGAGGGTAGATGTCTAGTGCCCTTATGGCTCTAATCTGACAGTAGTAGCGGGGTGGTAGATGCCTAGTGCCCTTATGGCTCTAATCTGATAGTGGTAGTGTGGTGGTAGATGCCTACTCTCCATTATGGCTCTAATCTGATAGAGGTAGTGGGGTGGTAGATACCTAGTCTCCATTATGGCTCTAATTTGGTAGTGGTAGTGGGGTGGTAGATACATAGTCTCCATTATGGCTCTAATCTTGTAGTGGTAGTGGGGTGGTAGATACCTAGTCTCCATTATGGCTCTAATCTGGTAGTGGTAGTGGGGTGGAAGATACCTAGTCTCCATTATGGCTCTAATCTGGTAGTGGTAGTGGGGTGGAAGATACCTAGTCTCCATTATGGCTCTAATCTGATAGTGGTAGTGGGGTGGTAGATACCTAGTCTCCATTATGGCTCTAATCTGGTAGTGGTAGTGGGGTGGAAGATACCTAGTCTCCATTATGGCTCTAATCTGATAGTGGTAGTGGGGTGGTAGATACCTAGTCTCCATTATGGCTCTAATCTGATAGTGGTAGTGGGGTGGTAGATGCCTAGTGCCTTTATGGCTATTTTCTGATAGTGGTAGTGGGGTGGTAGATGCCTAGTGCCCTTATGGCTCTAATCTGATAGTGGTAGTGGGGTGGTAGATACCTAGTCTCCATTATGGCTCTAATCTGATAGTGGTAGTGGGGTGGTAGATGCATAGTGCCTTTATGGCTCTAATTTGATAGTGGTAGTGGGGTGGTAGATGCCAAGTGCCCTGATGGCTCTAATCTGATAGTGGTAGTGGGGTGGTAGATACCTAGTCTCCACTATGGCTCTAATCGGATAGTTGTAGTGGGGTGGAAGATACCTAGTCTCCATTATGGCTCTAATCTGATAGTGGTAGTGGGGTGATAGATGCCTAGTGCCCTTATGGCTCTAATCTGATAGAGGTAGTGGGGTGGTAGATGCCTAGTGCCTTTATGGCTCTAATCTGATAGTGGTAGTGGGGTGGTAGATGCCTAGTGCCCTTATGGCTCTAATCTGATAGAGGTAGTGGGGTATCAGATGTCTAGTCTCCATTATGGCTCTAATCTAATAGTGGAAGTGGGGTATCAGATGTCTAGTCTCCCTCGTGGCTCTAATCTGATTGTGGTATTGGGGTGGTAGATACCTAGTCTCCATTATGGCTCTAATCTGATAGTGGTAGTGGGGTGGTAGATACCTAGTCTCCATTATGGCTCTAATCTGATAGTGGTAGATGCCTAGTGCCTTTATGGCTCTAATCTGATAGTGGTAGCGGGGTGATAGATGCCTAGTGCCCTTATGGCTCTAATCTGATAGTGGTAGTGGGGTGGTAGATGCCAATTGCCCTTATGGCTCTAATCTGATAGTGGTAGTGGGGTGGTAGATACCTAGTCTCCACTATGGCTCTAATCTGATAGTTGTAGTGGGGTGGAAGATACCTACTCTCCATTATGGCTCTATTCTGATAGTGGTAGTGGGGTGATAGATGCCTAGTGCCCTTATGGCTCTAATCTGATAGTGGTAGTGGGGTGGTAGATACCTAGTCTCCATTATGGCTCTAATCTGATAGTGATAGTGGGGTGGTAGATGCCTAGTGCCCTTATGGCTCTAATCTGATAGTGGTAGTGGGGTGGTAGATACCTAATCTCCATTATGGCTCTAATCTGATAGTGGTAGTGGGGTGGTAGATGCCTAGTGCCTTTATGGCTCTAATCTGATAGTGGTAGTGGGGTGGTAGATTTCTAGTGCCCTTATGGCTCTAATCTGATAGAGGTAGTGGGGTGGTAGATACCTAGTCTCCATTATGGCTCTAATCTGATAGAGGTAGTGGGGTGGTAGATGTATAGTCTCCATTATGGCTCTAATCTGATAGTGGTAGTGGGGTGGTAGATAGCTAGTCTCCATTATGGCTCTAATCTGATAGTGGTAGTGGGGTGGTAGATAGCTAGTCTCCATTATGGCTCTAATCTGATAGTGGTAGTGGGGTATCAGATGTCTAGTCTCCCTTGTGGCTCTAATCTGATAGAGGTAGTGGGGTGGTAGATACCTAGTCTCCATTATGGCTCTAATCTGATAGAGGTAGAGGGGTGGTAGATAGCTAGTCTCCATTATGGCTCTAATCTGATAGTGGTAGTGGGGTGGTAGATAGCTAGTCTCCATTATGGCTCTAATCTGATAGTGGTAGTGGGGTGGTAGATACCTAGTCTCCATTATGGCTCTAATCTGATAGTGGTAGTGGGGTGGTAGATAGCTAGTCTCCATTATGGCTCTAATCTGGTAGTGGTAGTGGGGTGGTAGATACCTAGTCTCCATTGTGGCTCTAATCTGATAGTGGTAGTGGGGTGGTAGATACCTAGTCTCCATTATGGCTCTAATCTGATAGTGATAGTGGGGTGGTAGATGCCTAGTGCCCTTATGGCTCTAATCTGATAGTGGTAGTGGGGTGGTAGATACCTAGTCTCCATTATGGCTCTAATCTGATAGTGGTAGTGGGGTGGTAGATACCTAGTTTCCATTATGGCTCTAATCTGGTAGTGGTAGTGGGGTGGTAGATACCGAGTCTCCATTATGGCTATAATCTGATAGTGGTAGTGGGGTGGTAGATACCTAGTCTCCATTATGGCTCTAATCTGATAGTGGTAGTGGGGTGGTAGATGCCTAGTGCCCTTATGGCTCTAATCTGATAGTGGTAGTGGGGTGGTAGATACCTAGTCTCCATTATGGCTCTAATCTGATAGTGGTAGTGGGGTGGTAGATGCCTAGTGCCTTTATGGCTCTAATCTGATAGTTGTAGTGGGGTGGTAGATGCCTAGTGCCCTTATGGCTCTAATCTGATAGTGGTAGTGGGGTGGTAGATAGCTAGTCTCCATTATGGCTCTAATCTGATAGTGGTAGTGGGGTGGTAGATACCTAGTCTCCATTATGGCTCTAATCTGATAGTGGTAGTGGGGTGGTAGATAGCTAGTCTCCATTATGGCTCTAATCTGGTAGTGGTAGTGGGGTGGTAGATACCTAGTCTCCATTGTGGCTCTAATCTGATAGTGGTAGTGGGGTGGTAGATACCTAGTCTCCATTATGGCTCTAATCTGATAGTGATAGTGGGGTGGTAGATGCCTAGTGCCCTTATGGCTCTAATCTGATAGTGGTAGTGGGGTGGTAGATACCTAGTTTCCATTATGGCTCTAATCTGATAGTGGTAGTGGGGTGGTAGATACCTAGTCTCCATTATGGCTCTAATCTGATAGTGGTAGTGGGGTGGTAGATGCCTAGTGCCTTTATGGCTCTAATCTGATAGTGGTAGTGGGGTGGTAGATGCCTAGTGCCTTTATGGCTCTAATCTGATAGTGGTAGTGGGGTGATAGATGCCTAGTGCCCTTATGGCTCTAATCTGATAGTGGTGGTGGTAGATAACTAGTCTCCATTATGGCTCTAATCTGATAGTGGTAGTGGGGTGGTAGATGCCTAGTGCCTTTATGGCTCTAATCTGATAGTTATAGTGGTGTGGTAGATGCCTAGTGTCCTTATGGCTCTAATCTGATAGTGGTAGTAGGGTGGTAGATACCTAGTCTCCATTATGACTCTAATCTGATAGTGGTAGTGGGGTGGTAGATACCTAGTCTCCATTATGGCTCTAATCTGATAGTGGTAGTGGGGTGGTAGATGCCTAGTGCCCTTATGGCTCTAATCTGATAGTGGTAGTGGGGTGGTAGATGCCTAGTGCCCTTATGGCTCTAATCTGATAGTGGTAGTGGGGTGGTAGATACCTAGTCTCCATTATGGCTCTAATCTGATAGTGGTAGCGGGGTGATAGATGCCTAGTGCCCTTATGGCTCTACTCTGATAGTGGTAGTGGGGTGGTAGATACCTAGTCTAAATTATGGCTCTAATCTGATAGTGGTAGTGGGGTGGTAGATGCCTAGTGCCTTTATGGCTCTAATCTGATAGTGGTAGTGGGGTGGTAGATGCCAAGTGCCCTTATGGCTCTAATCTGATAGTGGTAGTGGGGTGGTAGATACCTAGTCTCCACTATGGCTCTAATTTGATAGTTGTAGTGGGGTGGAAGATACCTACTCTCCATTATGGCTCTAATCTGATAGTGGTAGTGGGGTGATAGATGCCTAGTGCCCTTATGGCTCTAATCTGATAGTGGTAGTGGGGTGGTAGATACCTAGTCTCCATTATGGCTCTAATCTGATAGTGATAGTGGGGTGGTAGATGCCTAGTGCCCTTATGGCTCTAATCTGATAGTGGTAGTGGGGTGGTAGATACCTAATCTCCATTATGGCTCTAATCTGATAGTGATAGTGGGGTGGTAGATGCCTAGTGCCTTTATGGCTCTAATCTGATAGTGGTAGTGGGGTGGTAGATTTCTAGTGCCCCTATGGCTCTAATCTGATAGTGATAGTGGGGTGGTAGATGCCTAGTGCCTTTATGGCTCTAATCTGATAGAGGTAGAGGGGTGGTAGATACCTAGTCTCCATTATGGCTCTAATTTGGTAGTGGTAGTTTGGTGGTAGATACCTAGTCTCCATTATGGTTCTAATCTGATAGTGGTAGTGGGGTGGGAGATACCTAGTCTCCATTATGGCTCTAATCTGATACAGGTAGTGGGGTGGTAGATACCTAGTCTCCATTATGGCTCTAATCTGATAGTGGTAGTGGGGTGGTAGATAGCTAGTCTCCATTATGGCTCTAATCTGATAGTGGTAGTGGGGTGGTAGATACCTAGTCTCCATTGTGGCTCTAATATGATAGTGGTAGTGCGGTGGTAGATACCTAGTCTCCATTATGGCTCTAATCTGATAGTGGTAGTGGGGTGGAAGATACCTACTCTCCATTATGGCTCTAATCTGATAGAGGTAGTGGGGTGGTAGATACCTAGTCTCCACTATGGCTCTAATCTGATAGTGGTACTGGGTTGGTAGATACCTAGTCTCCATTATGGCTCTAATCTGATAGTGGTAGTGGGGTGGTAGATACCTAGTCTCCATTATGGCTCTAATCTGATAGTGGTAGTGGGGTGGTAGATGCCTAGTGCCTTTATGGCTCTAACCAGGTAGTGGTAGTGGGGTGATAGATGCCTAGTGCCCTTATGGCTCTAATCTGATAGTGGTAGTAGGGTGGTAGATACCTAGTCTCCATTATGGCTCTAATCTGGTAGTGGTAGAGGGGTGGTAGATACCTAGTCTCCATTATGGCTCTAATCTGATAGTGGTAGTGGGGTGGTAGATACCTAGTCTCCATTATGGCTGTAATCTTATAGTGATAGTGGGGTGGTAGATGCCTAGTGCCTTTATGGCTCTAATCTGATAGTGGTAGTGGGGTGATAGATGCCTAGTGCCCTTATGGCTCTAATCTGTTAGTGGTGGTGGTAGATACCTAGTCTCCATTATGGCTCTAATCTGATAGTGATAGTGGGGTGGTAGATGCCTAGTGCCCTTATGGCTCTAATCTGATAGTGGTAGTGGGGTGGTAGATACCTAGTCTCCATTATGGCTCTTATCTGATAGTGGTAGTGGGGTGGTAGATACCTAGTTTCCGTTATGGCTCTATTCTGGTAGTGGTAGTGGGGTGGTAGATACCGAGTCTCCATTATGGCTATAATCTGATAGTGGTAGTGGGGTGGTAGATACCTAGTCTCCATTATGGCTCTAATCTGATAGTGGTAGTGGGGTGGTAGATGCCTAGTGCCTTTATGGCTCTAATCTTATAGTGTTAGTGGGGTGGTAGATGCCTAGTGCCCTTGTGGCTCTAATCTGATAGTGGTAGTGGGGTGGTAGATACCTAGTCTCCATTATGGCTCTAATCTGAAAGTGGTAGTGGGGTGGCAGATGCCTAGTGCCTTTATGGCTCTAATCTGATAGTTGTAGTGGGGTGGTAGATGCCTAGTGCCTTTATGGCTCTAATCTGATAGTGGTAGTAGGGTTGTAGATACCTAGTCTCCATTATGACTCTAATCTGATAGTGGTAGTGGGGTGGTAGATACCTAGTCTCCATTATGGCTCTAATCTGATAGTGGTAGTGGGGTGGTAGATGCCTAGTGCCTTTATGGCTCTAATCTGATAGTGGTAGTGGGGTGGTAGATGCCTAGTGCCCTTATGGCTCTAATCTGATAGTGGTAGTGGGGTGGTAGATACCTAGTCTCCATTATGGCTCTAATCTGATAGTGGTAGATGCCTAGTGCCTTTATGGCTCTAATCTGATAGTGGTAGCGGGGTGATAGATGCCTAGTGCCCTTATGGCTCTTGTCTGATAGTGGTAGTGGGGTGGTAGATACCTAGTCTAAATTATGGCTCTAATCTGATAGTGGTAGTGGGGTGGTAGATGCCTAGTGCCTTTATGGCTCTAATCTGATAGTGGTAGTGGGGTGGGAGATGCCAAGTGCCCTTATGGCTCTAATCTGATAGTGGTAGTGGGGTGGTAGATACCTAGTCTCCACTATGGCTCTAATCTGATAGTTGTAGTGGGGTGGAAGATACCTACTCTCCATTATGGCTCTAATATGATAGTGGTAGTGGAGTGGTAGATGCCTAGAGCCCGTATGGCTCTAATCTGATAGAGGTAGTGGGGTGATAGATACCTAGTCTCCATTATGGCTCTAATCTGATAGAGGTAGAGGGGTGGTAGATACCTAGTCTCCATTATGGCTCTAATTTGGTAGTGGTAGTTTGGTGGTAGATACCTAGTCTCCATTATGGCTCTAATCTGATAGTGGTAGTGGGGTGGGAGATACCTAGTCTCCATTATGGCTCTAATCTGATACAGGTAGTGGGGTGGTAGATACCTAGTCTCCATTATGGCTCTAATCTGATAGTGGTAGTGGGGTGGGGTGGTAGATGTCTAGTGCCCTTATGGCTCTAATCTGATAGTGGTAGATGTCTAGTCTCCATTATGGCTCTAATCTGATAGTGGTAGTGGGGTGGTAGATGCCTAGTGCCCTTATGGCTCTAATCTGATAGTGGTAGTGGGGTGATAGATGCCTAGTGCCCTTATGGCTCTAATCTGATAGTGGTAGTGGGGTGGTAGATACCTAGTCTCCATTATGGCTCTAATCTGATAGTGATAGTGGGGTGGTAGATGCCTAGTGCCCGTATGGCTCTAATCTGATAGTGGTAGTGGGGTGGTAGATACCTAATCTCCATTATGGCTCTAATCTGATAGTGGTAGTGGGGTGGTAGATGCCTAGTGCCTTTATGGCTCTAATCTGATAGTGGTAGTGGGGTGGTAGATTTCTAGTGCCCTTATGGCTCTAATCTGATAGAGGTAGTGGGGTGGTAGATACCTAGTCTCCATTATGGCTCTAATCTGATAGAGGTAGTGGGGTGGTAGATACCTAGTCTCCATTATGGCTCTAATCTAATAGTGGAAGTGGGGTATCAGATGTCTAGTCTCCCTTGTGGCTCTAATCTGATAGTGGTAGTAGGGTGGTAGATACCTAGTCTCCATTATGGCTCTAATCTGATAGTGGTAGTGGGGTGGTAGATACCTAGTCTCCATTATGGCTCTAATCCGATAGAGGTAGAAGGGTGGTAGATACCTAGTCTCCATTATGGCTCTAATTTGGTAGTGGTAGTTTGGTGGTAGATACCTAGTCTCCATTATGGCTCTAATCTGATAGTGGTAGTGGTGTGGGAGATACCTAGTCTCCATTATGGCTCTAATCTGATACAGGTAGTGGGGTGGTAGATACCTAGTCTCCATTATGGCTCTAATCTGATAGTGGTAGTGGGGTGGGGTGGTAGATGTCTAGTGCCCTTATGGCTCTAATCTGATAGTGGTAGATGTCTAGTCTCCATTATGGCTCTAATCTGATAGTGGTAGTGGGGTGGTAGATACCTAGTGCCCTTATGGCTCTAATCTGATAATGGTAGTGGGGTGATAGATACCTAGTCTCCATTATTGCTCTAATCTGATAGTGGTAGTGGAGTGGTAGATGCCTAGAGCCCGTATGGCTCTAATCTGATAGAGGTAGTGGGGTGGTAGATACCTAGTCTCCATTATGGCTCTAATCTGATAGAGGTAGTGGGGTGGGAGATACCTAGTCTCCATTATGGCTCTAATCTGATATTGGTAGTGGTTTTGGTAGATGCCTAGTGCCCTTATGGCTCTAATCGGATAGTGGTAGTGGGTTGGTAGATGCCTAGTGCCTTTATGGCTCTAATCTGGTAGTGGGGTGGTAGATACCTAGTCTCCATTATGGCTCTAATCTGATAGTGGTAGTGGGGTGGTTGATGTCTAGTCTCCATTATGGCTCTAATCTGATAGTGGTAGTGGGGTGGTAGATACCTAGTCTCCATTATGGCTCTAATCACATAGTGGTAGTGGGGTGGTAGATACCTAGTCTCCATTATGGCTCTAATCTGATAGTGGTAGCGGGGTGATAGATGTCTAGTGCCCTTATGGCTCTAGTCTGATAGTGGTAGTGGGGTGGTAGATACCTAGTCTAAATTATGGCTCTAATCTGATAGTGGTAG
>NW_027256197.1:0-27328 GCF_045679555.1 Salvelinus alpinus
GATTTATGGAGCTTTTAGAAAAAGGTCTGAATACTTTCTATGTTGGACAGCTCAGAAAAACGGCTAAGTGCCCTCTTTTGGGTTACCAGGCCCACAATTTTATAATGGTTTAAAATGCTTTTAAATGGGCTACATACCTACATGCCCGCTATGGGAGCATCATACTACGGGGCCAAGTCGGTGGGGGCCGGCCTGAGGGATTTATGGAGCTTTTACAAAATGTCTGGACTAATCCATCATCCCGTGCGCCTGGTGTTTTTTTCCGTACGCCTGGTATTTTTTTTGGGTTACCAGGCCCACAATTTTATAATGGTTTTAAATGATTTTCGATGGGCTACACACCTCAATGCCCGACTTGGGAGCACCATACTACGGGGCCAAGTCGGTGGGGGCCGGCCTGATATGTCTGGACCAATTTACCAGCCCGTGCACCTGGTGTTTTTTTCCGTGCACCTGGTGTTTTTTTCCGTACGCCTGGTATTTTTTTTGGGTTACCAGGCCCACAATTTTATAATGGTTTTAAATGATTTTCGATGGGCTACATACCTCCTAACCCGCTATGGAACAACCATACTGCGGGTACAAGTCGGTGGGGGCCGGCCTGAGGGATTTATGGAGCTTTTAGAAAAAGGTCTGAATACTTTCTATGTTGGACAGCTCAGAAAAACGGCTAAGTGCCCTCTTTTGGGTTACCAGGCCCACAATTTTATAATGGTTTAAAATGATTTTAAATGGGCTACACACCTCAATGCCCGCTATGGGAGCATCATACTACGGGGCCAAGTCGGTGGGGGCCGGCCTGAGGGATTTATGGAGCTTTTACAAAATGTCTGGACTAATCCATCATCCCGTGCGCCTGGTGTTTTTTTCCGTACGCCTGGTATTTTTTTTAGGTTACCAGGCCCACAATTTTATAATGGTTTTAAATGATTTTCGATGGGCTACATACCTCCTAACCCGCTATGGAACAACCATACTGCGGGCACAAGTCGGTGGGGGCCGGCCTGAGGGATTTATGGAGCTTTTAGAAAAAGGTCTGAATACTTTCTATGTCGGACAGCTCAGAAAAACGGCTAAGTGCCCTCTTTTGGGTTACCAGGCCCACAATTTTATAATGGTTTAAAATGATTTTAAATGGGCTACACACCTCAATGCCCGCTATGGGAGCATCATACTACGGGGCCAAGTCGGTGGGGGCCGGCCTGAGGGATTTATGGAGCTTTTACAAAATGTCTGGACTAATCCATCATCCCGTGCGCCTGGTGTTTTTTTCCGTACGCCTGGTATTTTTTTTAGGTTACCAGGCCCACAATTTTATAATGGTTTTAAATGATTTTCGATGGGCTACATACCTCCCCACCCGCTATGGGAGCATCATACTACGGGGCCAAGTCGGTGGGGGCCGGCCTGAGGGATTTATGGAGCTTTTACAAAATGTCTGGACTAATCCATCATCCCGTGCGCCTGGTGTTTTTTTCCGTACGCCTGGTATTTTTTTTGGGTTACCAGGCCCACAATTTTATAATGGTTTTAAATGATTTTCGATGGGCTACACACCTCAATGCCCGACTTGGGAGCACCATACTACGGGGCCAAGTCGGTGGGGGCCGGCCTGATATGTCTGGACCAATTTACCAGCCCGTGCACCTGGTGTTTTTTTCCGTGCACCTGGTGTTTTTTTCCGTACGCCTGGTATTTTTTTTAGGTTACCAGGCCCACAATTTTATAATGGTTTTAAATGATTTTCGATGGGCTACATACCTCCTAACCCGCTATGGAACAACCATACTGCGGGTACAAGTCGGTGGGGGCCGGCCTGAGGGATTTATGGAGCTTTTAGAAAAAGGTCTGAATACTTTCTATGTTGGACAGCTCAGAAAAACGGCTAAGTGCCCTCTTTTGGGTTACCAGGCCCACAATTTTATAATGGTTTAAAATTAATTTAGAGGGGCTACACACCTCAATGCCCGCTATGGGAGCATCATACTACGGGGCCAAGTCGGTGGGGGCCGGCCTGAGGGATTTATGGAGCTTTTACAAAATGTCTGGACTAATCCATCATGCCGTGCACCTGGTGTTTTTTTCCGTACGCCTGGTATTTTTTTTGGGTTACCAGGCCCACAATTTTATAATGGTTTTAAATGATTTTCGATGGGCTACACACCTCAATGCCCGACTTGGGAGCACCATACTACGGGGCCAAGTCGGTGGGGGCCGGCCTGATATGTCTGGACCAATTTACCAGCCCGTGCACCTGGTGTTTTTTTCCGTGCACCTGGTGTTTTTTTCCGTACGCCTGGTATTTTTTTTAGGTTACCAGGCCCACAATTTTATAATGGTTTTAAATGATTTTCGATGGGCTACATACCTCCTAACCCGCTATGGAACAACCATACTGCGGGCACAAGTCGGTGGGGGCCGGCCTGAGGGATTTATGGAGCTTTTAGAAAAAGGTCTGAATACTTTCTATGTTGGACAGCTCAGAAAAACGGCTAAGTGCCCTCTTTTGGGTTACCAGGCCCACAATTTTATAATGGTTTAAAATGCTTTTAAATGGGCTACATACCTACATGCCCGCTATGGAACATCCATACTACGGGGCCAAGTCGGTGGGAGCTGGCCTGAGGGATTTATGGAGCTTTTAGAAAATGTCTGGACTAATCCATCATCCCGTGCGCCTGGTGTTTTTTTCCGTACGCCTGGTATTTTTTTTGGGTTACCAGGCCCACAATTTTATAATGGTTTTAAATGATTTTCGATGGGCTACACACCTCAATGCCCGACTTGGGAGCACCATACTACGGGGCCAAGTCGGTGGGGGCCGGCCTGATATGTCTGGACCAATTTACCAGCCCGTGCACCTGGTGTTTTTTTCCGTGCACCTGGTGTTTTTTTCCGTACGCCTGGTATTTTTTTTGGGTTACCAGGCCCACAATTTTATAATGGTTTTAAATGATTTTCGATGGGCTACATACCTCCTAACCCGCTATGGGAGCATCATACTACGGGGCCAAGTCGGTGGGGGCCGGCTTGAGGGATTTATGGAGCTTTTACAAAATGTCTGGACTAATCCATCATCCCGTGCGCCTGGTGTTTTTTTCCGTACGCCTGGTATTTTTTTTGGGTTACCAGGCCCACAATTTTATAATGGTTTTAAATGATTTTCGATGGGCTACATACCTCCTAACCCGCTATGGGAGCATCATACTACGGGGCCAAGTCGGTGGGGGCCGGCTTGAGGGATTTATGGAGCTTTTACAAAATGTCTGGACTAATCCATCATCCCGTGCGCCTGGTGTTTTTTTCCGTACGCCTGGTATTTTTTTTGGGTTACCAGGCCCACAATTTTATAATGGTTTTAAATGATTTTCGATGGGCTACATACCTCCTAACCCGCTATGGGAGCATCATACTACGGGGCCAAGTCGGTGGGGGCCGGCTTGAGGGATTTATGGAGCTTTTACAAAATGTCTGGACTAATCCATCATCCCGTGCGCCTGGTGTTTTTTTCCGTACGCCTGGTATTTTTTTTGGGTTACCAGGCCCACAATTTTATAATGGTTTTAAATGATTTTCGATGGGCTACACACCTCAATGCCCGACTTGGGAGCACCATACTACGGGGCCAAGTCGGTGGGGGCCGGCCTGATATGTCTGGACCAATTTACCAGCCCGTGCACCTGGTGTTTTTTTCCGTGCACCTGGTGTTTTTTTCCGTACGCCTGGTATTTTTTTTGGGTTACCAGGCCCACAATTTTATAATGGTTTTAAATGATTTTCGATGGGCTACATACCTCCTAACCCGCTATGGGAGCATCATACTACGGGGCCAAGTCGGTGGGGGCCGGCTTGAGGGATTTATGGAGCTTTTACAAAATGTCTGGACTAATCCATCATCCCGTGCGCCTGGTGTTTTTTTCCGTACGCCTGGTATTTTTTTTGGGTTACCAGGCCCACAATTTTATAATGGTTTTAAATGATTTTCGATGGGCTACACACCTCAATGCCCGACTTGGGAGCACCATACTACGGGGCCAAGTCGGTGGGGGCCGGCTTGAGGGATTTATGGAGCTTTTACAAAATGTCTGGACTAATCCATCATCCATCATCCCGTGCACCTGGTGTTTTTTTCCGTACGCCTGGTATTTTTTTTGGGTTACCAGGCCCACAATTTTATAATGGTTTTAAATGATTTTCGATGGGCTACACACCTCAATGCCCGACTTGGGAGCACCATACTACGGGGCCAAGTCGGTGGGGGCCGGCCTGATATGTCTGGACCAATTTACCAGCCCGTGCACCTGGTGTTTTTTTCCGTGCACCTGGTGTTTTTTTCCGTACGCCTGGTATTTTTTTTGGGTTACCAGGCCCACAATTTTATAATGGTTTTAAATGATTTTCGATGGGCTACACACCTCAATGCCCGCTATGGGAGCATCATACTACGGGGCCAAGTCGGTGGGGGCCGGCCTGAGGGATTTATGGAGCTTTTACAAAATGTCTGGACTAATCCATCATCCCGTGCGCCTGGTGTTTTTTTCCGTACGCCTGGTATTTTTTTTGGGTTACCAGGCCCACAATTTTATAATGGTTTTAAATGATTTTCGATGGGCTACATACCTCCTAACCCGCTATGGGAGCATCATACTACGGGGCCAAGTCGGTGGGGGCCGGCTTGAGGGATTTATGGAGCTTTTACAAAATGTCTGGACTAATCCATCATCCCGTGCGCCTGGTGTTTTTTTCCGTACGCCTGGTATTTTTTTTGGGTTACCAGGCCCACAATTTTATAATGGTTTTAAATGATTTTCGATGGGCTACACACCTCAATGCCCGACTTGGGAGCACCATACTACGGGGCCAAGTCGGTGGGGGCCGGCCTGATATGTCTGGACCAATTTACCAGCCCGTGCACCTGGTGTTTTTTTCCGTGCACCTGGTGTTTTTTTCCGTACGCCTGGTATTTTTTTTGGGTTACCAGGCCCACAATTTTATAATGGTTTTAAATGATTTTCGATGGGCTACATACCTCCTAACCCGCTATGGAACAACCATACTGCGGGCACAAGTCGGTGGGGGCCGGCCTGAGGGATTTATGGAGCTTTTAGAAAAAGGTCTGAATACTTTCTATGTTGGACAGCTCAGAAAAACGGCTAAGTGCCCTCTTTTGGGTTACCAGGCCCACAATTTTATAATGGTTTAAAATGCTTTTAAATGGGCTACATACCTACATGCCCGCTATGGAACATCCATACTACGGGGCCAAGTCGGTGGGAGCCGGCCTGAGGGATTTATGGAGCTTTTACAAAATGTCTGGACTAATCCATCATCCCGTGCGCCTGGTGTTTTTTTCCGTACGCCTGGTATTTTTTTTGGGTTACCAGGCCCACAATTTTATAATGGTTTTAAATGATTTTCGATGGGCTACACACCTCAATGCCCGACTTGGGAGCACCATACTACGGGGCCAAGTCGGTGGGGGCCGGCCTGATATGTCTGGACCAATTTACCAGCCCGTGCACCTGGTGTTTTTTTCCGTGCACCTGGTGTTTTTTTCCGTACGCCTGGTATTTTTTTTAGGTTACCAGGCCCACAATTTTATAATGGTTTTAAATGATTTTCGATGGGCTACATACCTCCTAACCCGCTATGGAACAACCATACTGCGGGCACAAGTCGGTGGGGGCCGGCCTGAGGGATTTATGGAGCTTTTAGAAAAAGGTCTGAATACTTTCTATGTTGGACAGCTCAGAAAAACGGCTAAGTGCCCTCTTTTGGGTTACCAGGCCCACAATTTTATAATGGTTTAAAATGATTTTAAATGGGCTACATACCTACATGCCCGCTATGGGAGCATCATACTACGGGGCCAAGTCGGTGGGGGCCGGCTTGAGGGATTTATGGAGCTTTTACAAAATGTCTGGACTAATCCATCATCCCGTGCGCCTGGTGTTTTTTTCCGTACGCCTGGTATTTTTTTTGGGTTACCAGGCCCACAATTTTATAATGGTTTTAAATGATTTTCGATGGGCTACATACCTCCTAACCCGCTATGGGAGCATCATACTACGGGGCCAAGTCGGTGGGGGCCGGCTTGAGGGATTTATGGAGCTTTTACAAAATGTCTGGACTAATCCATCATCCCGTGCGCCTGGTGTTTTTTTCCGTACGCCTGGTATTTTTTTTGGGTTACCAGGCCCACAATTTTATAATGGTTTTAAATGATTTTCGATGGGCTACACACCTCAATGCCCGACTTGGGAGCACCATACTACGGGGCCAAGTCGGTGGGGGCCGGCCTGATATGTCTGGACCAATTTACCAGCGTGCACCTGGTGTTTTTTTCCGTGCACCTGGTGTTTTTTTCCGTACGCCTGGTATTTTTTTTAGGTTACCAGGCCCACAATTTTATAATGGTTTTAAATGATTTTCGATGGGCTACATACCTCCTAACCCGCTATGGAACAACCATACTGCGGGCACAAGTCGGTGGGGGCCGGCCTGAGGGATTTATGGAGCTTTTAGAAAAAGGTCTGAATACTTTCTATGTTGGACAGCTCAGAAAAACGGCTAAGTGCCCTCTTTTGGGTTACCAGGCCCACAATTTTATAATGGTTTAAAATGATTTTAAATGGGCTACACACCTCAATGCCCGCTATGGGACATCCATACTACGGGGCCAAGTCGGTGGGGGCCGGCCTGAGGGATTTATGGAGCTTTTACAAAATGTCTGGACTAATCCATCATCCCGTGCGCCTGGTGTTTTTTTCCGTACGCCTGGTATTTTTTTTGGGTTACCAGGCCCACAATTTTATAATGGTTTTAAATGATTTTCGATGGGCTACACACCTCAATGCCCGACTTGGGAGCACCATACTACGGGGCCAAGTCGGTGGGGGCCGGCCTGATATGTCTGGACCAATTTACCAGCCCGTGCACCTGGTGTTTTTTTCCGTGCACCTGGTGTTTTTTTCCGTACGCCTGGTATTTTTTTTAGGTTACCAGGCCCACAATTTTATAATGGTTTTAAATGCTTTTCGATGGGCTACATACCTCCTAACCCGCTATGGAACAACCATACTACGGGGCCAAGTCGGTGGGGGCCGGCCTGAGGGATTTATGGAGCTTTTACAAAAAGGTCTGAATATTTTCTATGTTGGACAGCTCAGAAAAACGGCTAAGTGCCCTCTTTTGGGTTACCAGGCCCACAATTTTATAATGGTTTAAAATGATTTTAAATGGGCTACACACCTCAATGCCCGCTATGGGAGCATCATACTACGGGGCCAAGTCGGTGGGGGCCGGCCTGAGGGATTTATGGAGCTTTTACAAAAAGGTCTGAATACTTTCTATGTTGAACTTTTCAGAAAAACGGCTATGTCCCCTCTTTTGGGTTACCAGGTGCATAGGACCAGCCTACCGACATCACCTTATGTTTTTACTTATGGGTTACCAGGCGCACTAGGCATTCACTCACTGACCCGGATCAACACCCCTCTCTCTGGGCATGACTTACAGCCAGGGACACCCCCACCTCCACAACCTTGCACACCAGGCGAACCAGGGCACCCACACTTAAGCACCCCTCCTCGGGCATTAAAGACCATAGTCCCTCTGTTACGGACCGCGTGCACCTGGTAACCCAAAACGGACCTCGGGCATCTGGTAACCCAAATCGAACATAGGGCATCTGGTAACCCAAAACGAACCCCGTGCGTCTGGTAACCCAAATCGAACATAGGGCATCTGGTAACCCAAAACGGACCCCGTGCGTCTGGTAACCCAAATCGAATAGAGGGCATCTGGTAACCCAAAACGAACCCCGTGCGTCTGGTAACCCAAATCGAACATAGGGCATCTGGTAACCCAAAACGGACCCCGTGCGTCTGGTAACCCAAATCGAATAGAGGGCATCTGGTAACCCAAAACGAACCCCGTGCGTCTGGTAACCCAAATCGAACATAGGGCATCTGGTAACCCAAAACGGACCCCGTGCGTCTGGTAACCCAAATCGAACATAGGGCATCTGGTAACCCAAAACGGACCCCGTGCGTCTGGTAACCCAAATCGAATAGAGGGCATCTGGTAACCCAAATCGTAACCCAAATCTAACAGAGGGCATCTGGTAACCCAAAACGGACCCCGTGCGTCTGGTAACCCAAATCGAATAGAGGGCATCTGGTAACCCAAATCGAACCCAGGGCATCTGGTAACCCAAATCGAACATAGGGCATCTGGTAACCCAAATCGGACCCCGTGCGTCTGGTAACCCAAATCGAATAGAGGGCATCTGGTAACCCAAATCGAACCCAAATCGAACATAGGGCATCTGGTAACCCAAAACGGACCCCGTGCGTCTGGTAACCCAAATCGAATAGAGGGCATCTGGTAACCCAAAACGAACCCCGTGCGTCTGGTAACCCAAATCGAACATAGGGCATCTGGTAACCCAAAACGGACCCCGTGCGTCTGGTAACCCAAATCGAATAGAGGGCATCTGGTAACCCAAAACGAACCCCGTGCGTCTGGTAACCCAAATCGAACATAGGGCATCTGGTAACCCAAAACGGACCCCGTGCGTCTGGTAACCCAAATCGAACATAGGGCATCTGGTAACCCAAAACGGACCCCGTGCGTCTGGTAACCCAAATCGAATAGAGGGCATCTGGTAACCCAAAACGAACCCCGTGCGTCTGGTAACCCAAATCGAACATAGGGCATCTGGTAACCCAAAACGGACCCCGTGCGTCTGGTAACCCAAATCGAATAGAGGGCATCTGGTAACCCAAAACGAACCCCGTGCGTCTGGTAACCCAAATCGAACATAGGGCATCTGGTAACCCAAAACGGACCCCGTGCGTCTGGTAACCCAAATCGAATAGAGGGCATCTGGTAACCCAAATCGAACATAGGGCATCTGGTAACCCAAATCGAACACAGGGCATCTGGTAACCCAGATGCCTTTCCTGAAAAACGGCTAAGTGCCCTCTTTTGGGTTACCAGGCCCACAATTTTATAATGGGTTTAAATGACACACAAAGCAAAGGACATATTTCTAAATTAATGTCTTTATTTGAGTTCTTCATGGATTGATTTGTCTCTCAATTAATGTCCGAGCTTGGCTTGCGTTACGAGGCAAATTATGGTAACGGTAGTAACGTGACTGTGTTTCCAGAGAGTGACACATATGGTCAGCCACAGTTCCCCGGTCTGTAACCGACCCATGATTAAAGTTCAATGTAGCAATGCTTCGTCGAATTGTTCCAAATGTCACTTTACTTCCAATGCCGAACTCTGCAAATATCTTTCCCACAAATGCACAGAGATTCAAATATGGTTTCCCGCAGGATGTGAAAAAGAAGAGTGTTGTGTCTGGGGTAATTCCACTCAGATGAGGCCGGATCTCATGGAATTGTTTAAGCCAAGTGTATTCCTCCTGCGATAGAACAATTCTGCACTCCCCGAAGCTGGAGTTAGTTTTGTGGCTTGCAACGCACATCTGATAAACCCCACTTTCCAAGGATACTTCTGTAAAATCACTCTCACTGAACATGGTGACTGGGGATCGTCGAGTGCCATTAAATATGGCCAACCGGCTGGACATGAGAGCCGCAAACCTACGTCTGTCAGAGGAGGTGGCTCGGACTTCCAGCCTACTGAGAACATCAGGAATAGATTGATTACTTAACTCAACAAATCGGTTTAAATCCGCAGCGCTGAGCACCTCGTCCCTGCAGCGTCTGCGAAATTGTGCCTTGTGCGTTGCCTGACTCTGCCTAGAACTCCTGTCCATCTTTGCAAAGCATAGTAACATTTTTCGAATCATTTTGACTTCAGCTTGCATATTTTGCGGCCGAAACTCTATAAGATATTTCAGGAAACTTCTAACATCGGATCGGTACATTTTTAACGTGGATGGTGCCAAACCACGGCCTTCAATCTTCCCATACCAGTCATACACACGCATGTAGTTGTCCAGAAAACACAGTCCTTCATCGAGTTTGCCCTCGGACATAATGTGGAGGAATTCCCGTACTCGGGACAGACTGGTGCGACTATTATCAAGGCGTTTAACCGAAGGGTTGATACCATTAGTAAAGGTCGCATAGTCTTTAAAAATTAGAGTATTCCAACCTTGAATCATTGGCGACACACCGGCGTC
Organism: Salvelinus alpinus; assembly: GCF_045679555.1. NCBI lineage: Eukaryota > Metazoa > Chordata > Actinopteri > Salmoniformes > Salmonidae > Salvelinus > Salvelinus alpinus. The sequence continues at coordinate 10,163 of NW_027256197.1, forward strand.
TTCATCACTCTCGGTCTCGGTGGATGTCGACACGACGCAGGCTTGCTCCCTCAGTGGACTGGTTGACTGCACCGCCGACTGCTCACTCTCGCCACTCAGTTGCTTCTCCGGGGAACAATCGCTGTCAACAGACTGCATAAACCCAGAGTCGTCACCGGGCTCCAGCCGCTGTTCAATGTCGTTGTTAGGCAGCTCTATATCAGTCGAAACCCGGCTAGATTGCACAGCGTGCTTCCATGATAACGTCTTAATCTTAAGTCCATGGACAGTCTTAAAATGTTTGTCGAGCCGCGCGATATGCGTCTTGGTACAAAGCCCACAGTCATGTCGTTGGCTGCTGTACATAGCTTCTCTCTCCTGCCTGCCTTACTCCGTGTATGTTTGTGTCTGCCAAAAAGCCGAACCCTAATCATGGGTCCTAATTATAGCCAGGTGTGGATACAGGCGTGGCATTGTTAATTGGACTGGAGGGAAATTGAAAGGTCAAGGCCCCAAAAATGCCGCTATATCCCCATCACTCCGATGGCGGTGGTACAGCACCGAACGACCTAAGCCAGCCGATCCGAGTTCGAGACCCATGTGAGGGAAAACTCATTGGTCTCATTTTACCCCCTAACAAGGTCTTGAAAGGTCAAGGCCCCAAAAATGCCGCTATACTCACATGAGTGTGCTTGGCTCAGTGTGTAGAGCGCTACACTATCACTCAGGAGATCGGGGTTCGAGACCGGTGTGGGGTGCTCGGATTTCAATGACAAGGTAAGTACCATAATTCAAGATTTCAATGACAAGGTAAGTACCATAATTAAAAATGAACCCTAACCCTAACCCTAAACCCTAAACCCTAACCCTAACCCTTGCTCCCAGATCAGCCAAACACATCTTCCCTGTCTACATGCTCCCAGATCAGCCAAACACATCTTCCCTGTCTACATGCTCCCAGATCAGCCAAACACATCTTCCATGTCTACATGCTCCCAGATCAGCCAAACACATCTTCCATGTCTACATGCTCCCAGATCAGCCAAACACATCTTCCATGTCTACATGCTCCCAGATCAGCCAAACACATCTTCCATGTCTACATGCTCCCAGATCAGCCAAACACATCTTCCATGTCTACATGCTCCCAGATCAGCCAAACACATCTTCCCTGTCTACATGCTCCCAGATCAGCCAAACACATATTCCATGTCTACATGCTCCCAGATCAGCCAAACACATCTTCCATGTCTACATGCTCCCAGATCAGCCAAACACATCTTCCCTGTCTACATGCTCCCAGATCAGCCAAACACATCTTCCCTGTCTACATGCTCCCAGATCAGCCAAACACATCTTCCCTGTCTACATGCTCCCAGATCAGCCAAACACATCTTCCATGTCTACATGCTCCCAGATCAGCCAAACACATCTTCCATGTCTACATGCTCCCAGATCAGCCAAACACATCTTCCGTGTCTACATGCTCCCAGATCAGCCAAACACATCTTCCATGCCTACATGCTCCCAGATCAGCCAAACACATCTTTCATGCCTACATGCTCCCGGATCAGCCAAACACATCTTCCATGTCTACATGCTCCCGGGTCAGCCAAACACATCTTCCATGTCTACTTGCTCCCAGATCAGCCAAACACATTTTCCATGTCTACTTGCTCCCAGATCAGCCAAACACATCTTCCATGTCTACTTGCTCCCAGATCAGCCAAACACATCTTCCATGTCTACTTGCTCCCAGATCAGCCAAACACATCTTCCATGTCTACTTGCTCCCAGATCAGCCAAACACATCTTCCATGTCTACTTGCTCCCATATCAGCCAAACACATCTTCCATGTCTACTTGCTCCCAGATCAGCCAAACACATCTTCCATGTCTACTTGCTCCCAGATCAGCCAAACACATCTCCCATGTCTACTTGCTCCCAGATCAGCCAAACACATCTCCCATGTCTACATGCTCCCAGATCAGCCAAACACATCTTCCATGTCTACATGCTCCCAGATCAGCCAAACACATCTTCCATGTCTACATGCTCCCAGATCAGCCAAACACATCTTCCATGTCTACATGCTCCCAGATCAGCCAAACACATCTTCCCTGTCTACATGCTCCCAGATCAGCCAAACACATCTTCCATGTCTACATGCTCCCAGATCAGCCAAACACATCTTCCATGTCTACATGCTCCCAGATCAGCCAAACACATCTTCCCTGTCTACATGCTCCCAGATAAGCCAAACACATCTTCCCTGTCTACATGCTCCCAGATCAGCCAAACACATCTTCCCTGTCTACATGCTCCCAGATCAGCCAAACACATCTTCCATGTCTACTTGCTCCCGGATCAGCCAAACACATCTTCCATGTCTACATGCTCCCGGATCAGCCAAACACATCTTCCATGTCTACATGCTCCCGGATCAGCCAAACACATCTTCCATGTCTACATTCTCCCAGATCAGCCAAACACATCTTCCATGTCTACTTGCTCCCAGATCAGCCAAACACATCTTCCATGTCTACTTGCTCCCAGATCAGCCAAACACATCTTCCATGTCTACATGCTCCCAGATCAGCCAAACACATTTTCCCTGTCTACATGCTCCCAGATCAGCCAAACACATCTTCCATGTCTACATGCTCCCAGATCAGCCAAACACATCTTCCATGTCTACATGCTCCCAGATCAGCCAAACACATCTTCCATGTTTACATGCTCCCAGATCAGCCAAACACATCTTCCATGTCTACTTGCTCCCAGATCAGCCAAACACATCTTCCATGTCTACATGCTCCCAGATCAGCCAAACACATCTTCCCTGTCTACTTGCTCCCAGATCAGCCAAACACATCTTCCATGTCTACATGCTCCCGGATCAGCCAAACACATCTTCCATGTCTACATGCTCCCAGATTAGCCAAACACATCTTCCCTGTCTACTTGCTCCCGGATCAGCCAAACACATCTTCCCTGTCTACATGCTCCCGGATCAGCCAAACACATCTTCCATGTCTACATGCTCCCAGACCAGCCAAACACATCTTCCATGTCTACATGCTCCCAGATCAGCCAAACACATCTTGCATGTCTACATGCTCCCGGATCAGCCAAACACATCTTCCATGTCTACATGCTCCCAGATCAGCCAAAAACATCTTCCCTGTCTACTTGCTCCCGGATCAGCCAAACACATCTTCCCTGTCTACATGCTCCCGGATCAGCCAAACACATCTTCCATGTCTACATGCTCCCAGACCAGCCAAACACATCTTCCATGTCTACATGCTCCCAGATCAGCCAAACACATCTTCCATGTCTACTTGCTCCCAGATCAGCCAAACACATCTTCCATGTCTACATGCTCCCGGATCAGCCAAACACATCTTCCATGTCTACTTGCTCCCAGATCAGCCAAACACATCTCCCATGTTTACATGCTCCCAGATGAGCCAAACACATCTTCCATGTCTACTTGCTCCCAGATCAGCCAAACACATCTTCCATGTCTACATGCTCCCAGATCAGCCAAACACATCTTCCCTGTCTACATGCTCCCGGATCAGCCAAACACATCTTCCCTGTCTACATGCTCCCAGATCAGCCAAACACATCTTCCATGTTTACATGCTCCCAGATCAGCCAAACACATCTTCCATGTCTACTTGCTCCCAGATCAGCCAAACACATCTTCCATGTCTACATGCTCCCAGATCAGCCAAACACATCTTCCATGTCTACTTGCTCCCAGATCAGCCAAACACATCTTCCCTGTCTACATGCTCCCAGATCAGCCAAACACATCTTCCATGTCTACATGCTCCCAGATCAGCCAAACACATCTTCCATGTCTACATGCTCCCAGATCAGCCAAACACATCTTCCATGTCTACTTGCTCCCAGATCAGCCAAACACATCTTCCCTGTCTACATGCTCCCAGATCAGCCAAACACATCTTCCCTGTCTACATGCTCCCAGATCAGCCAAACACATCTTCCATGTCTACATGCTCCCAGATCAGCCAAACACATCTTCCATGTCTACATGCTCCCAGATCAGCCAAACACATCTTCCATGTCTACATGCTCCCAGATCAGCCAAACACATCTTCCATGTCTACATGCTCCCAGATCAGCCAAACACATCTTCCATGTCTACATGCTCCCAGATCAGCCAAACACATCTTCCATGTCTACATGCTCCCAGATCAGCCAAACACATCTTCCCTGTCTACATGCTCCCAGATCAGCCAAACACATATTCCATGTCTACATGCTCCCAGATCAGCCAAACACATCTTCCATGTCTACATGCTCCCAGATCAGCCAAACACATCTTCCCTGTCTACATGCTCCCAGATCAGCCAAACACATCTTCCATGTCTACATGCTCCCAGATCAGCCAAACACATCTTCCATGCCTACATGCTCCCAGATCAGCCAAACACATCTTCCGTGTCTACATGCTCCCAGATCAGCCAAACACATCTTCCATGCCTACATGCTCCCAGATCAGCCAAACACATCTTTCATGCCTACATGCTCCCGGATCAGCCAAACACATCTTCCATGTCTACATGCTCCCGGATCAGCCAAACACATCTTCCATGTCTACTTGCTCCCAGATCAGCCAAACACATTTTCCATGTCTACTTGCTCCCAGATCAGCCAAACACATCTTCCATGTCTACTTGCTCCCAGATCAGCCAAACACATCTTCCATGTCTACTTGCTCCCAGATCAGCCAAACACATCTTCCATGTCTACTTGCTCCCAGATCAGCCAAACACATCTTCCATGTCTACTTGCTCCCAGATCAGCCAAACACATCTTCCATGTCTACTTGCTCCCATATCAGCCAAACACATCTTCCATGTCTACTTGCTCCCAGATCAGCCAAACACATCTTCCATGTCTACTTGCTCCCAGATCAGCCAAACACATCTCCCATGTCTACTTGCTCCCAGCTCAGCCAAACACATCTTCCATGTCTACTTGCTCCCAGATCAGCCAAACACATCTTCCATGTCTACTTGCTCCCATATCAGCCAAACACATCTTCCATGTCTACTTGCTCCCAGATCAGCCAAACACATCTCCCATGTCTACTTGCTCCCAGATCAGCCAAACACATCTCCCATGTCTACTTGCTCCCAGATCAGCCAAACACATCTTCCATGTCTACATGCTCCCAGATCAGCCAAACACATCTTCCATGTCTACATGCTCCCAGATCAGCCAAACACATCTTCCATGTCTACATGCTCCCAGATCAGCCAAACACATCTTCCATGTCTACATGCTCCCAGATCAGCCAAACACATCTTCCCTGTCTACATGCTCCCAGATCAGCCAAACACATCTTCCATGTCTACTTGCTCCCGGATCAGCCAAACACATCTTCCATGTCTACATGCTCCCAGATCAGCCAAACACATCTTTCATGCCTACATGCTCCCGGATCAGCCAAACACATCTTCCATGTCTACATGCTCCCGGATCAGCCAAACACATCTTCCATGTCTACTTGCTCCCAGATCAGCCAAACACATTTTCCATGTCTACTTGCTCCCAGATCAGCCAAACACATCTTCCATGTCTACTTGCTCCCAGATCAGCCAAACACATCTTCCATGTCTACTTGCTCCCAGATCAGCCAAACACATCTTCCATGTCTACTTGCTCCCAGATCAGCCAAACACATCTTCCATGTCTACTTGCTCCCAGATCAGCCAAACACATCTTCCATGTCTACTTGCTCCCATATCAGCCAAACACATCTTCCATGTCTACTTGCTCCCAGATCAGCCAAACACATCTTCCATGTCTACTTGCTCCCAGATCAGCCAAACACATCTCCCATGTCTACTTGCTCCCAGCTCAGCCAAACACATCTTCCATGTCTACTTGCTCCCAGATCAGCCAAACACATCTTCCATGTCTACTTGCTCCCATATCAGCCAAACACATCTTCCATGTCTACTTGCTCCCAGATCAGCCAAACACATCTCCCATGTCTACTTGCTCCCAGATCAGCCAAACACATCTCCCATGTCTACTTGCTCCCAGATCAGCCAAACACATCTTCCATGTCTACATGCTCCCAGATCAGCCAAACACATCTTCCATGTCTACATGCTCCCAGATCAGCCAAACACATCTTCCCTGTCTACATGCTCCCAGATCAGCCAAACACATCTTCCATGTCTACTTGCTCCCGGATCAGCCAAACACATCTTCCATGTCTACATGCTCCCGGATCAGCCAAACACATCTTCCATGTCTACATGCTCCCAGATCAGCCAAACACATCTTCCATGTCTACATGCTCCCAGATCAGCCAAACACATCTTCCATGTCTACATGCTCCCAGATCAGCCAAACACATCTTCCATGTCTACATGCTCCCAGATCAGCCAAACACATCTTCCCTGTCTACATGCTCCCAGATCAGCCAAACACATCTTCCATGTCTACTTGCTCCCGGATCAGCCAAACACATCTTCCATGTCTACATGCTCCCGGATCAGCCAAACACATCTTCCATGTCTACATGCTCCCGGATCAGCCAAACACATCTTCCATGTCTACATTCTCCCGGATCAGCCAAACACATCTTCCATGTCTACTTGCTCCCAGATCAGCCAAACACATCTTCCATGTCTACTTGCTCCCAGATCAGCCAAACACATCTTCCATGTCTACATGCTCCCAGATCAGCCAAACACATCTTCCATGTCTACTTGCTCCCAGATCAGCCAAACACATCTTCCATGTCTACTTGCTCCCAGATCAGCCAAACACATCTTCCATGTCTACATGCTCCCAGATCAGCCAAACACATTTTCCCTGTCTACATGCTCCCAGATCAGCCAAACACATCTTCCATGTCTACATGCTCCCAGATCAGCCAAACACATCTTCCATGTCTACATGCTCCCAGATCAGCCAAACACATCTTCCATGTTTACATGCTCCCAGATCAGCCAAACACATCTTCCATGTCTACTTGCTCCCAGATCAGCCAAACACATCTTCCATGTCTACATGCTCCCAGATCAGCCAAACACATCTTCCATGTCTACTTGCTCCCAGATCAGCCAAACACATCTTCCATGTCTACATGCTCCCAGATCAGCCAAACACATCTTCCATGTCTACATGCTCCCAGATCAGCCAAACACATCTTCCATGCCTACATGCTCCCAGATCAGCCAAACACATCTTCCGTGTCTACATGCTCCCGGATCAGTCCTGTCTGGTCGACCTGGAACACATCTTATTTCTCTGCTAGAGTTGGTAGGTTTACTACTGAGCAGTCTAACCCTAAACTGTGTTTTTCTGTTCTCTCTAACTATTTCCCCTTCTGGAAGAAGAGCACTGGATCATTTTCTCTAAAACCACCGAGTCGCTCTATTTTATCCATCCACTGATTCATTATAATTCAGCACTTTGATGCAGTCAGGCCATAGGAATGCTGCTGGGGTCAGCAAGTCAAGGAGCAAGGGAGAGGAGGGAGGGAGGGAAGGTGGGGAGAGTAGGGAGGGAGGGAAGGAGGTGGGGAGAGTAGGGAGGGAGGGAAGGAGGTGGGGAGAGTAGGGATGGAGAGGAAGTGAGGGAGGTGGGGAGAGTAGGGATGGAGAGGAAGTGAGGGAGGGAGGGAGAGTAGGGATGGAGAGGAAGTGGAGAGTAGGTAGGGAGGGAGGGGAAGAGAGAGAGAGGAGTGAAGGAGGGAGGGAGGGAAGGACTGTGGTTTAACATATAGCCCATCATATCTCTGATTTAGGGGTTCACTTCTTTGACCCAAGCCTCTGAGTGAAACAGGTGAAGGATAGTACTGATCTAAGCACCGGAGGTTGTCTTTGTCCACAATTCATATTGTCAACATACTGTAATAAAATTAAATTAACAAAAAAGGAGACAAATAAAATGAATTATTTTGGTATTTAATCAGGTGAGAGAACAACATGTCTCTAGTCCAATGGGAGAGTGAGAGGCTCAATGATACATAGCAGATAACGTTTCACCTTCACAGAGGGAGGCTACATATTCAACAATACCTTGTGACTGTACTGAAATATAATGTACACCTTCCATATTATCACACATAGGCCTTGTATAGAAGGCTCTGGGCATACTGAAAGAGAAGGAATGTAGATTAATAGTTAAAAAAATTTTTACAAAAATGTAGACATTAATCTCATAGTTGCACATTTTGTGAAAATCACTGCAATAAATGTTAATGTTAAAATAAATGTTTTAGCCGTGTGTGCACCAGTTAGGATCACCCCTTTATTTTATGAATGTGAAATGTCAGAATAATAGTTGAGAATGATTTATTTCAGCTTTTATTTCTTTCATCACATTCCCGGTGGGTCAGAAGTTTACATACACTCAATTAGTATGGAGTAGCATTACCATTAAATTGTTTAACTTGGGACAAATATTTTGGGTAGCCTTCCACAACAAGTTGGGTGAATTCTGGCCCATTCCTGACAGAGCTGGTGTAACTGAGTCAGGTTTGTAGGCCTCCTTTCTCACACACTTTTTCAGTTCTGCCCACAAATTTCCTATAGGATTGAGGTCAGGGCCTTGTGGTGGCCACTCCAAAATCTAGACTTTGTTGTCCTTAAGCCATTTTGCCACAACTTTGGAAGTATGCTTGGGGTCATTGTCCATTTGGAAGACCCATTTGCGACCAAGCTTTAACTTCCTGACTGATGTCTTGAGATGTTGCGCCAATATATCCACATAATTCTCCTTCCTCATGATGCCATCTATTTTTTGAAGTGCACCAGTCCCTCCTGCAGCAAAGCACCCCCACAACATGATGCTGCCACCCCCGTGCTTCACGGTTGGGATGGTGTTCTTCGGCTTGCAAGCATCCCCCTTTTTCCTCCAAACATAACAATGGTCATTATGGCCAAACAATTCTATTTGTTTCATCAGACCAGAGGACATTTCTCAAAAAAATACGATCCTTGTCCCCACATGCAGTTGAACACCTTAGTCTGGCTTTTTTTTAATGGGGGTTTTGGAGCAGTGGCTTCTTCCTTGCTGAGCGGCCTTTCAGGTTGTCGATATAGGACTCGTTTTTATTGTGGATATAGATTATTTTGTACCTGTTTCCTCCAGCATCTTCACAAGGTCCTTTGCTGTTGTTCTGGGATTGATTTGCACTTTTCGCACATTCATCTCTAGGAGAGAGAATGCATGTCCTTCCTGAGCGGTATGACAACTGCGTGGTCCCATGGTGTTTATACTTGTGTACTATACTTGTACAGATGAACGTGGTACCTTCAGGCATTTGGAAATTGCTCCCAAGGATGAAACAGACTTGTGGAAGTCTACAATTTTCTTTTCTGAGGTCTTGGCTGATTTCTTTTGATTTTCCCATGATGTCAAGCAAAGAGGCACTGAGTTTGAAGGTAAGCCTTGAAATACATCCACAGGTACACCTCCAATTGACTCAAATTATGTCAATTAGCCTATCAGAAGCTTCTAAAGCCATGATATCATTTTCTGGAATTTTCCAAGCAGTTTAAAGGCACAGTCAACTTAGTGTATGTAAACTTCTGACCCACTGGAATTGTGATAGTGAATTACAAGTGAAAAAATCTGTCTGTAAACAATTGTTGGAAAATTACTTGTGTCTTGCACAAAGTAGATGTCCTGACCGACTTGCCAAAACTATAGTTTGTTAACAAGAAATGTGTGGAGTCATTGAAAAACAAGTTATTATGACCCCAACCTAAGTGTATGTAAACTTCAACTGTACATGGGACACGACAAAGACGAGGACAAAGACTTGACTGCTACGCCAACTTGGTTAAAAAAAATGAAGATACCTGCAGAGTTTCACTTTCCTCTATACTCGGTGTTGTGATGAAGAGTAAACTGGAGAGGAACACTGAGAACAGACAACAGCAGATGTGGATGATCTTCCTGCTGGATTGAAGAAGCAAAGGATTGGGTGAGTCCAGTATGAGAGGGTGAGTAATGGGGGAGGAATGGAAGGGTGAGTCTAGTAAGGCTGGTGTTTTGAACAGAGGTTACGGTAAGAGAGCTCTGTCCAGTTATAGCCTGTCTAACCAGAATAACATACTACACGCACACACAGACATTTGTACAAAAACACATAGTTTACATAAGAACACATTTCATTTACGAAGGAGGGTAGCAGACAAGTGTTTTCTTTCTCTCTTTTCTTGGGACCGGTAGAAATTCATGGCCACACTGAGTGGTCAGGTCAGGGCTCTGTATATGCTGGACAGATATAGGCTCTGTTCATACCCTTCCTCCCCCTCCACCCCCGTTCCTCCCCCTCCACCCCCGTTCCTCCCCCACCCCCGTTCCTCCCCCTCCACCCCCGTTCCTCCCCCTCCCCCGTTCCTCCCCCTCCCCCGTTCCTCCCCCTCCACCCCCGTTCCTCCCCCACCCCCGTTCCTCCCCCTCCACCCCCGTTCCTCCCCCTCCCCCGTTGCTCCCCCTCCCCCCTTCCTCCCCCTCCCCCCTTCCTCCCCCTCCCCCGTTCCTCCCCCTCCCCCGTTCTTCCCCCTCCCCCGTTCCTCCCCCTCCCCCGTTCCTCCCCCTCCCCCGTTCCTCCCCCTCCACCCCCGTTCCTCCCCCACCCCCGTTCCTCCCCCTCCACCCCCGTTCCTCCCCCACCCCCGTTCCTCCCCCTCCACCCCCGTTCCTCCCCCTCCCCCGTTCCTCCCCCTCCACCCCCGTTCCTCCCCGTACCCTCTGGTAGAGGTGCAGGAGCCGATTGCATAAAACATCTTAAGAACATTTTCCCCTTATCTTTTCCCTTCAAGTTTCTTTAACTTCTTACGGCTGAGATCCCGTTAACGGGATCGACTTGACAACAGCCAGTGAAAGTGCAGGGCGCCAAATTCAAAACAGAAATCTCATAATTAAAATTCCTCAAATATACAAGTATTTTACACCATTTTAAAGATAAACTTGTTGTTAATCCCACCACAGTGTCCAATTTCAAAAAGGCTTTACAGCGAAAGCACACCATCTGATTATGTTAGGTCAGTACCTAGTCACAGAAAAACACAGCCATTTTTCCAGCCAAAGAGAGGAGTCACAAAAAGCAGAAAGAGATAAAATGAATCACTAACCTTTGATGATCTTCATCAGATGACTCATAGGACTTCATGTTACACCATACATGTATGTTGTGTTCGATAAAGTTCATATTTATATCCAAAAATCTTAGTTTACATTGGTGCGTTATGTTCAGTAATGTTTTGCCTCCAAAACATCTGGTGATTTTGCAGAGAGCCACATCAATTTACAGAAATACTTATAATAAACATTGCTAAAAGATACAACTGTTATGCATGGAATTTCAGATTCACTTCTCCTTAATGCAACCGCTATGTCAGATTTCAAAAAAACTTTACGGAAAAAGCACACCATACAATAATCTGAGTACAGCGCTGAGAGACTAAAACTTGTGTAGTCAACAGAAGTCAGAAATAGCATTATACATATTCACTTACCTTTGATGATCTTCATCAGATTGCACTCCCAGGAATCCCAGTTCCACAATAAATGTTTGTTTTGTTCGATAATGTCCATCATTTATGTCCAAATACCTCCTTTTTGTTTGCGCGTTTAGCCCAGTAATCAAAATTCATGAGGCGCGATCACTAGGTGCAGACAAAGTCAAAAAGTTCCGTTACAGTCCGTAGAAACATGTCAAACGAAGTAAAGAATCATTCTTTAGGGTGTTAACATAAATCTTCAATAATGTTCCAACCGGAGAATTCCTTTGTCTTTAGAATTGCAATGGAACGCATGCTACCTCACGTGAACGCGCGTGGTCAGCTCATGCCTCTGGCAGACCTCTGACTTAATCCCCTCTCATTCGCCCCCACTTCACAGTAGAAGCCTCAAACAAGGTTCTAAAAACTGTTGACATCTAGTGGAAGCCTTAGGAAGTGCAATATGACCCCATAGACACTGTATTCGATAGGCCATGAGTTGAAAAACTACAAACCTCAGATTTCCCACTTCCTGGTTGGATTTTTTCAGGTTTTTGCCTGCCATATGAGCACTGTTATACTCAGACATCATTCAAACAGTTTTAGAAACTTCAGAGTGTTTTCTATCCAAATCTACTAATTATATGTATATTCTAGCTTTTATGGCTGAGTAGCAGTCAGCTTAATTTGGGCACGCTTTTCATCCAAAATTCCCAATGCTGCCCCCTACCCTAGTGAAGTTAATAGCTTGATTAGGTTTACCAGTTAATTGACAGGTGTGACAAGTTGATGAACTCATAAACATCCCTCTTTAACCTTTCACGAGCCTCTACCCCGGGTCCGGGATCACCCCCCACCCCCCCCACACACTGATTAGCATAGCTAGCATAGCTTCACAAGTAGATAGTAGCATCTAAATATCATTAAATCACAAGTCCAAGACACCAGATGAAAGATACAGATCTTGTGAATAAAGCCACCATTTCAGATTTTTAAAATGTTTTACAGGGAAGACAAAATATGTAAATCTATTAGCTAAACACGTTAGCAAAATACACCACTATTCTAACTCCATTAGTTTCTTACTCCTTCAGGTGCTATCACCAATTCGGCTCAACTAAGATATTGATAGCCAATAACCTATAAAAAAAAACATCAGATGACAGTCTGATAACATATTCATGGTATAGGATAGTTTTTGTTAGAAAAAAGTGCATATTTCAGGTAGAAATCACAGTTTACAATTGCACCGACCATCACAAATCGACTAGAATTACTAGATAGAGCAACGTGTATGACCAATTTACTCATCATAAAACATTTCATAAAAATAGACAAAGCATAGCAATGGAAAGACCCAGTTCTTGTGATTTCAGACCATATTTCAGATTTTCTAAGCGTTTTTCAGCGAAAACACAATAAATCGATAAGTTAGCATACCACATGTGCAAACGTTACCAGAGCATCGATTCCAGCCAAAGAGCGCTATAACGTAATCACCGCCAAAATATATTAATTTTTTCACTAACCTTCTCAGAATTCTTCCGATGACACTCCTGTAACATCATTTTACAACATACATATACAGTTTGTTCGAAAAGGTGCATATTTAGCCATACAAAACCGTGGTTATACAATGGAAATAGTCACAACTCAAGCCTCAAAATGAGGAACGTCAGCTTTCAGAGTGATCTAGTTTAATCGAAAGCTAATCATATACTTGACTAAAAAATACAGGGTTGACAGGAATCGAAAGACAAATTAGTTCTTAATGCAACCGCTGATTTACATTTTTAAAATTATCCTTACTTTTCAATACAGGGTTCGCCAAGTGAAGCTATACCAAACAAAATGGCGAAATATGCGTTTAAAATATTTCGACAGAACAACAATTTATCATATTAAATATTGCTTACTTTGAGCTGTTCTTCCATCATATTCTTGGGCAATGTATCCTTTCTATGTTATAAACGTCTTTTGGTCGATAGATGTCCTCTGTCCTTCGAAATATCCACTAACGATCGAACGGGACCCCAAAACGTGTCCAAAGTTTCAGAGTGCACAACAAAGAAATTCCTCAAAATCGCACTAAACGGATATAAATTGCTATAAAACGGTTCAAATTAACTACATTATGATGTTTTTAACAACTATAACGACTGAAAACATGACCGGAGAAATATTGCTGGTTAGACAAGGATTTGGAATGAGGCAAGTCCGATGTCCTTCACGCTTCAGGCGCGCGACGAGAAAGGGCGGTCCCTATACATTTTGTGGTTTTATAATGGCTGGGATTGTGCAATAGACTCCATTCAAAACGTGATGACGTACAGACACCCAGAGGAAGACGTAGGCAGTGTCGGTTTCTTCATAGCATTCACTGTCGCCTTAAAAACAGACTCCAGATCAGGGGTAAAAATTTCTGGAATCTGACCCCTGTCATGAAAAGTGCTGTAGATTTTGTTCTGTACCACTCAGAGACAAAATTCCAACTTCTATAGAAACTAGAAGGTGTTTTCTATCCAATAATAACAATAATATGCATATTGTACGATCAAGAATTTAGCACGAGGCAGTTTAATTTGGAGACCCAAATATGCTAATGCGGAACAGCACCCCCTATAGTTGCAAGAAGTTAACCTAGGCCAAAAGAAGTGTGTTAATATGCGATTGTAGGGTTTCCTCACACCCATATGTCCAGCAACGTCATTGTGGGAAGTTGTCAACACCAACTCACAAAGCTTAACTGGTAAAACAACCTGACTAATCGCCAGAAAACAACTACCATGAGACAACCACTTCCTCATCAGGACATCCTCTTGGAGAAAATAGCCATGGGTGACATCTCCCAACTGTTCTACAGGCACAATTTGGTCATACAACTCTTCTAATGTGGGGTCAGCCCGTTGCGCCTTGATTAGATCTGAGCAGGAGGGTACAGATAACGGGATAACAGGGAAAGTAGTGACAGATTTCTTTGTGGCATTCTCGTTAGCCGGCGCAGTGACCAGGTCGCCACGGCTCATAGAACGCGTCACTGCACATGCAGAGAACACCTCTGGGAAACTCTGCACACTTTCATCAGGAATCCCTACAAATGACGGTTTAGTGGAAATACAAAAATAATTCTCGCTCTTCCCCTCTGCTGAACACACCAGATTGGACCACAAGAGAAGTGACAAACACACTGGGCACCACAGAAGAGAGATGCTTCCCCAAAACCTACAGTAACAAAACTCTAGTCTTCGTGCAGATTTGCAGCGGGTAATTACGCACTGGAGCCCGCTGGCAAGGAAATAAACCACCCAGCACGCTGGCAGATTCCCCCAAGACACGGATGTGCCCCCGACACAACTGCTCAGTCCACAGACACCACACAAAAAATAACCATGCCCAACGTAATCCAAAATTAAACACGTTGCTAAGCCTAACAGGGGAAAAAGGCTATAGCTCCAGGTAGTGTCTACCCAAATCTCCTACTGAGCTACACAGCCGACTGTACTCACCTCAGACCAATGTCCCAACAGCGAGTAGATCAAGAGTCTCCAGCCTCAGCAGGGGCTTGGAAACTAACCAATGTACTCTCTCCAATGCAGCACACAACCAACTATCCACCGCAGTGGCAAGTTTACCAACAAAAAGGAAACCAGTACTGGGCACCAAAAATTACAACTCAAACAAGCTGTAACAAAAAAATGCAAACAAACCACCTACAGAGTTTAACATTAACTCCACATTTTCTCCCAAACACAATACTGGCTCGGAGTTCGTAACAAAAAGGGAGACAACGTGGAGATAAGGAATAACAAATATATGTATTAACTGAGGTAAACTAATACAATTAACAATGGTGTGTGTAGTCAGTAATCAGTAGTGTAAGTGAGTGGTTGCATGTTTACATGTGATAATGAGGGGTGTTGAGGGGTGTTGAAAGGTGCCAAAGCAAACAAACAAACAAACAAAACAAACAAAACAAACAAACAAACAAACAAACAAACAAACAAACAAACAAACAAACAAACAAAACAGCCACAAAAATGCCACAACCAAACACTATCAGTGTGTCTGCATGGAGAGTCTCCTCAATGAATGGGGAAGAGGTGCATTTATCCTGGGACAAACCCGAGCCCAGGTGTGTCCCATTTCGCTGACGACCCTCCTGGCTCCGCCCACCGACATCCTATTAAGGAAAACAAGAGCAAAGAGAAAGAATTCGGCAGACAGAGTGGGAGGGTCATCACAGTAGGTTGACTGATAACCTGAACAAGGTTGCAGGCACTATTTAAGTCACCAAGAAAATATACCTCTCTGTTGATATCACATACATTATCAAGCATTTCACACATGTTATCCAGATACTGACTGTTAGCACTTGGTGATCAATAGCAACTTCCCACAAGAATGGGCTTTAGGTGAAGCAGATGAACCTATGAGTATCACACCCTGATCTGTTTAACCTGTCTTTGCGCTTGTGTCCACCCCCTCCAAGTGTCGCCCATCTTCCCCATTATCCCCTGTGTATTTATACCTGTGTTCTCTGTTTGTCTGTTCGTTTTGTTCGTGAATCCCACAAGCGTTTGTTCCCCTGCTCCTGTCTATTTCTTGCTCCTGTTTCCTAGTCCTTCCCAGTTTTGACCATTCTGCCTGCCCTGACCCTGAGCCTGCCTGCGGTTCTATACCTTGCCCCACCTCACTGGATTATTCACCACTGCCTGCCCTGACCCTGAGAGTACCTGCCGTTCTGGACACTTTGCACCTTCTCTGGATTACTGACCCCTGCCTGTCTTTGACCTGTTGTTTGCCTACTCCTGTATTAGAAATAAACTTTTGTTCCTTTGACACTGTTCGCATCTGGGTCAAACCTGAAACGTGATAGTACGAACTGGCCATGACTGACCAAGCAGACTCGGACCGATGGAGAGTCGGGCACCTGTTGTACATTTCTCGCTTAGTGTTCACTCATCGCCAAGTTATAGCCCTCCTCCTTCCCCTCAGACCGCTCTAAGATAGCGTACCTCATCACGCTGATGTCCGGGAAGGCTCCCGCCTGGGCTACGGCAGTATGGGAACAACAGTCAGTCGTATGCTTCAGTCTGGAGGAGTTCGTGGCAGAGGTGAAGAGCGTTTTCTATGCTCCATTGTCTGGGAGAGAGGCTGCACGGAAGTTACTCCAGCTTTGGCAAGGCTCCCGCAGTGTGGCAGAATACGCAGTGGATTTTCGCACGTTGGCAGCTGAGAGTGCCTGGAACCCGGAAGTACTGTTCAACATGTTCCTGGACAGAGTATCGGAGGAAGTAAAGGACGAGCTTGCTGCCCGGGAACTACCGACGGCTCTCAACTCACTCATTCGGATCAATGGGCGATTACGGGAACGAAGGAAGGAGAGGAGATTCAGGTATCCCGGAAGTCCCCGACAAAGTCCCCGACGATTCCATCGCTCCACCATCCCATTTCTGGGTTACATCATCGCTGCAGGGAGTGTACAGATGGATCCCGGGAAGGTGAGAGCAGTGGTGGATTGGTCCCAGCCTACATCCAGAGTAAGTACAGCTGCAACGTTTCCTGGGATTCTGCAACTTTTATCGCCGCTTTATACGGGACTAAAGCACCCTGGCTTCCCTCCTGTCTGCACTCATCTCTCCAAGGCTCCGTTCACGTGGTCCCCAG
>NW_027256198.1:0-27283 GCF_045679555.1 Salvelinus alpinus
CAGTGTTCCTATCATCCTGATTAAACAGTACAACTTTTTTTTTCACTTACAGAGTGCATCAAACATGATTTAGAGCATGTTTATGGAAAAGTGTTTATTTCTGTATTTCAACATGATTTGGAGCTTGTTTTTGAAAAGTGCTTATTTCTGTATTTCAACATGATTTGAAGCTTGTTTTTGAAAAGTGCTTATTTCTGTTTTTCAACATGATTTAGAGCTTGTTTTTGGAAAAGTGTTTATTTCTGTATTTCAATGTTGCAAGTTGCTGAAAACTGTCCACAGTGTTCCTATCATCCTGATTAAACAGTACAAAAAAAATTTCACTTACAGAGTGCATCAAACATGATTTAGAGCATGTTTATGGAAAAGTGTTTATTTCTGTATTTCAACATGATTTGGAGCTTGTTTTTGAAAAGTGCTTATTTCTGTATTTCAACATGATTTGAAGCTTGTTTTTGAAAAGTGCTTATTTCTGTTTTTCAACATGATTTAGAGCTTGTTTTTGGAAAAGTGTTTATTTCTGTATTTCAATGTTGCAACTTGCTGAAAACTGTCCACAGTGTTCCTATCATCCTGATTAAACAGTACAAAAAAAATTCACTTACAGAGTGCATCAAACATGATTTAGAGCATGTTTATGGAAAAGTGTTTATGTCTGTATTTCAATGTTGCAAGTTGCTGAAAACTGTCCACAGTGTTCCTATCATCCTGATTAAACAGTACAATTTTTTTTTCACTTACAGAGTGCATCAAACATGATTTAGAGCATGTTTATGGAAAAGTGTTTATTTCTGTATTTCAACATGATTTGGAGCTTGTTTTTGAAATGTGCTTATTTCTGTATTTCAACATGATTTGAAGCTTGTTTTTGAAAAGTGCTTATTTCTGTTTTTCAACATGATTTAGAGCTTGTTTTTGGAAAAGTGTTTATTTCTGTATTTCAATGTTGCAACTTGCTGAAAACTGTCCACAGTGTTCCTATCATCCTGATTAAACAGTACAAAAAAAAAATTCACTTACAGAGTGCATCAAACATGATTTAGAGCATGTTTATGGAAAAGTGTTTATTTCTGTATTTCAACATGATTTGGAGCTTGTTTTTGAAAAGTGCTTATTTCTGTATTTCAACATGATTTGAAGCTTGTTTTTGAAAAGTGCTTATTTCAGTTTTTCAACATGATTTAGAGCTTGTTTTTGGAAAAGTGTTTATTTCTGTATTTCAATGTTGCAACTTGCTGAAAACTGTCCACAGTGTTCCTATCATCCTGATTAAACAGTACAAAAAAAAAATCACTTACAGAGTGCATCAAACATGATTTAGAGTATTTCAACATGATTTAGAGCTTGTTTATGGAAAAGTGTTTATTTCTGTATTTCAATGTTGCAACTTGCTGAAAACTGTCCACAGTGTTCCTATCATCCTGATTAAACAGTACAAAAAAAAAAAATCACTTACAGAGTGCATCAAACATGATTTAGAGCTTGTTTATGGAAAAGTGTTTATTTCTGTATTTCAACATGATTTGGAGCTTGTTTTTGAAAAGTGCTTATTTCTGTATTTCAACATGATTTGAAGCTTGTTTTTGAAAAGTGCTTATTTCAGTTTTTCAACATGATTTAGAGCTTGTTTTTGGAAAAGTGTTTATTTCTGTATTTCAATGTTGCAACTTGCTGAAAACTGTCCACAGTGTTCCTATCATCCTGATTAAACAGTACAATTTTTTTTTTCACTTACAGAGTGCATCAAACATGATTTTGAGCATGTTTATGGAAAAGTGTTTATTTCTGTATTTCAATGTTGCAAGTTGCTGAAAACTGTCCACAGTGTTCCTATCATCCTGATTAAACAGTACAATTTTTTTTTCACTTACAGAGTGCATCAAACATGATTTAGAGCATGTTTATGGAAAAGTGTTTATTTCTGTATTTCAACATGATTTAGAGCATGTTTATGGAAAAGTGTTTATTTCTGTATTTCAATGTTGCAACTTGCTGAAAACTGTCCACAGTGTTCCTATCATCCTGATTAAACAGTACAAAAAAAAATCACTTACAGAGTGCATCAAACATGATTTAGAGCTTGTTTATGGAAAAGTGTTTATGTCTGTATTTCAACATGATTTGGAGCTTGTTTTTGAAAAGTGTTTATGTCTGTATTTCAACATGATTTGGAGCTTGTTTTTGAAAAGTGCTTATTTCTGTATTTCAACATGATTTGAAGCTTGTTTTTGAAAAGTGCTTATTTCTGTTTTTCAACATGATTTAGAGCTTGTTTTTGGAAAAGTGTTTATTTCTGTATTTCAATGTTGCAACTTGATGAAAACTGTCCACAGTGTTCCTATCATCCTGATTAAACAGTACAATTTTTTTTTTCACTTACAGAGTGCATCAAACATGATTTTGAGCATGTTTATGGAAAAGTGTTTATTTCTGTATTTCAATGTTGCAAGTTGCTGAAAACTGTCCACAGTGTTCCTATCATCCTGATTAAACAGTACAATTTTTTTTTCACTTACAGAGTGCATCAAACATGATTTAGAGCATGTTTATGGAAAAGTGTTTATTTCTGTATTTCAACATGATTTAGAGCATGTTTATGGAAAAGTGTTTATTTCTGTATTTCAATGTTGCAACTTGCTGAAAACTGTCCACAGTGTTCCTATCATCCTGATTAAACAGTACAAAAAAAAATCACTTACAGAGTGCATCAAACATGATTTAGAGCTTGTTTATGGAAAAGTGTTTATTTCTGTATTTCAACATGATTTGGAGCTTGTTTTTGAAAAGTGTTTATTTCTGTATTTCAACATGATTTGGAGCTTGTTTTTGAAAAGTGCTTATTTCTGTATTTCAACATGATTTGAAGCTTGTTTTTGAAAAGTGCTTATTTCTGTTTTTCAACATGATTTAGAGCTTGTTTTTGGAAAAGTGTTTATTTCTGTATTTCAATGTTGCAACTTGCTGAAAACTGTCCACAGTGTTCCTATCATCCTGATTAAACAGTACAATTTTTTTTTCACTTACAGAGTGCATCAAACATGATTTAGAGCATGTTTATGGAAAAGTGTTTATTTCTGTATTTCAATGTTGCAAGTTGCTGAAAACTGTCCACAGTGTTCCTATCATCCTGATTAAACAGTACAATTTTTTTTTCACTTACAGAGTGCATCAAACATGATTTAGAGCATGTTTATGGAAAAGTGTTTATTTCTGTATTTCAACATGATTTAGAGCATGTTTATGGAAAAGTGTTTATTTCTGTATTTCAATGTTGCAACTTGCTGAAAACTGTCCACAGTGTTCCTATCATCCTGATTAAACAGTACACAAAAAAAATCACTTACAGAGTGCATCAAACATGATTTAGAGCTTGTTTATGGAAAAGTGTTTATTTCTGTATTTCAACATGATTTAGAGCATGTTTATGGAAAAGTGTTTATTTCTGTATTTCAATGTTGCAACTTGCTGAAAACTGTCCACAGTGTTCCTATCATCCTGATTAAACAGTACAAATTTTTTTTTCACTTACAGAGTGCATCAAACATGATTTAGAGCATGTTTATGGAAAAGTGTTTATTTCTGTATTTCAATGTTGCAAGTTGCTGAAAACTGTCCACAGTGTTCCTATCATCCTGATTAAACAGTACAATTTTTTTTTCACTTACAGAGTGCATCAAACATGATTTTGAGCATGTTTATGGAAAAGTGTTTATTTCTGTATTTCAATGTTGCAACTTGCTGAAAACTGTCCACAGTGTTCCTATCATCCTGATTAAACAGTACAAAAAAAAATTCACTTACAGAGTGCATCAAACATGATTTAGAGCATGTTTATGGAAAAGTGTTTATTTCTGTATTTCAACATGATTTGGAGCTTGTTTTTGAAAAGTGCTTATTTCTGTATTTCAACATGATTTGAAGCTTGTTTTTGAAAAGTGCTTATTTCTGTTTTTCAACATGATTTAGAGCTTGTTTTTGGAAAAGTGTTTATTTCTGTATTTCAATGTTGCAACTTGCTGAAAACTGTCCACAGTGTTCCTATCATCCTGATTAAACAGTACAAGAAGAAAATTCACTTACAGAGTGCATCAAACATGATTTAGAGCATGTTTATGGAAAAGTGTTTATTTCTGTATTTCAACATGATTTGGAGCTTGTTTTTGAAAAGTGCTTATTTCTGTATTTCAACATGATTTGAAGCTTGTTTTTGAAAAGTGCTTATTTCTGTTTTTCAACATGATTTAGAGCTTGTTTTTGGAAAAGTGTTTATTTCTGTATTTCAATGTTGCAACTTGCTGAAAACTGTCCACAGTGTTCCTATCATCCTGATTAAACAGTACAATTTTTTTTTTCACTTACAGAGTGCATCAAACATGATTTTGAGCATGTTTTTGGAAAAGTGTTTATTTCTGTATTTCAATGTTGCAAGTTGCTGAAAACTGTCCACAGTGTTCCTATCATCCTGATTAAACAGTACAAATTTTTTTTCACTTACAGAGTGCATCAAACATGATTTAGAGCATGTTTATGGAAAAGTGTTTATTTCTGTATTTCAACATGATTTAGAGCATGTTTATGGAAAAGTGTTTATTTCTGTATTTCAATGTTGCAACTTGCTGAAAACTGTCCACAGTGTTCCTATCATCCTGATTAAACAGTACAATTTTTTTTTTCACTTACAGAGTGCATCAAACATGATTTAGAGCATGTTTATGGAAAAGTGTTTATTTCTGTATTTCAACATGATTTGGAGCTTGTTTTTGAAAAGTGCTTATTTCTGTATTTCAACATGATTTGAAGCTTGTTTTTGAAAAGTGCTTATTTCTGTTTTTCAACATGATTTAGAGCTTGTTTTTGGAAAAGTGTTTATTTCTGTATTTCAATGTTGCAACTTGCTGAAAACTGTCCACAGTGTTCCTATCATCCTGATTAAACAGTACAAAAAAAAAATTCACTTACAGAGTGCATCAAACATGATTTAGAGCATGTTTATGGAAAAGTGTTTATGTCTGTATTTCAATGTTGCAAGTTGCTGAAAACTGTCCACAGTGTTCCTATCATCCTGATTAAACAGTACAATTTTTTTTTCACTTACAGAGTGCATCAAACATGATTTAGAGCATGTTTATGGAAAAGTGTTTATTTCTGTATTTCAACATGATTTGGAGCTTGTTTTTGAAAAGTGCTTATTTCTGTATTTCAACATGATTTGAAGCTTGTTTTTGAAAAGTGCTTATTTCTGTTTTTCAACATGATTTAGAGCTTGTTTTTGGAAAAGTGTTTATTTCTGTATTTCAATGTTGCAACTTGCTGAAAACTGTCCACAGTGTTCCTATCATCCTGATTAAACAGTACAGTTTTTTTTTTCACTTACAGAGTGCATCAAACATGATTTTGAGCATGTTTATGGAAAAGTGTTTATTTCTGTATTTCAATGTTGCAAGTTGCTGAAAACTGTCCACAGTGTTCCTATCATCCTGATTAAACAGTACAATTTTTTTTTCACTTACAGAGTGCATCAAACATGATTTAGAGCATGTTTATGGAAAAGTGTTTATTTCTGTATTTCAATGTTGCAACTTGCTGAAAACTGTCCACAGTGTTCCTATCATCCTGATTAAACAGTACAAAAAAAAATCACTTACAGAGTGCATCAAACATGATTTAGAGCTTGTTTATGGAAAAGTGTTTATTTCTGTATTTCAACATGATTTAGAGCATGTTTATGGAAAAGTGTTTATTTCTGTATTTCAATGTTGCAACTTGCTGAAAACTGTCCACAGTGTTCCTATCATCCTGATTAAACAGTACAACTTTTTTTTTCAATTACAGAGTGCATCAAACATGATTTAGAGCATGTTTATGGAAAAGTGTTTATTTCTGTATTTCAACATGATTTGGAGCTTGTTTTTGAAAAGTGCTTATTTCTGTATTTCAACATGATTTGAAGCTTGTTTTTGAAAAGTGCTTATTTCTGTTTTTCAACATGATTTAGAGCTTGTTTTTGGAAAAGTGTTTATTTCTGTATTTCAATGTTGCAACTTGCTGAAAACTGTCCACAGTGTTCCTATCATCCTGATTAAACAGTACAAAAAAAAATTCACTTACAGAGTGCATCAAACATGATTTAGAGCATGTTTATGGAAAAGTGTTTATGTCTGTATTTCAACATGATTTGGAGCTTGTTTTTGAAAAGTGCTTATTTCTGTATTTCAACATGATTTGAAGCTTGTTTTTGAAAAGTGCTTATTTCTGTTTTTCAACATGATTTAGAGCTTGTTTTTGGAAAAGTGTTTATTTCTGTATTTCAATGTTGCAACTTGCTGAAAACTGTCCACAGTGTTCCTATCATCCTGATTAAACAGTACAATTTTTTTTTTCACTTACAGAGTGCATCAAACATGATTTAGAGCTTGTTTATGGAAAAGTGTTTATTTCTGTATTTCAACATGATTTAGAGCATGTTTATGGAAAAGTGTTTATTTCTGTATTTCAATGTTGCAACTTGCTGAAAACTGTCCACAGTGTTCCTATCATCCTGATTAAACAGTACAAAAAAAAATCACTTACAGAGTGCATCAAACATGATTTAGAGCTTGTTTATGGAAAAGTGTTTATTTCTGTATTTCAACATGATTTAGAGCATGTTTATGGAAAAGTGTTTATTTCTGTATTTCAATGTTGCAACTTGCTGAAAACTGTCCACAGTGTTCCTATCATCCTGATTAAACAGTACAACTTTTTTTTTCACTTACAGAGTGCATCAAACATGATTTAGAGCATGTTTATGGAAAAGTGTTTATTTCTGTATTTCAACATGATTTGGAGCTTGTTTTTGAAAAGTGCTTATTTCTGTATTTCAACATGATTTGAAGCTTGTTTTTGAAAAGTGCTTATTTCTGTTTTTCAACATGATTTAGAGCTTGTTTTTGGAAAAGTGTTTATTTCTGTATTTCAATGTTGCAACTTGCTGAAAACTGTCCACAGTGTTCCTATCATCCTGATTAAACAGTACAAAAAAAAAATTCACTTACAGAGTGCATCAAACATGATTTAGAGCATGTTTATGGAAAAGTGTTTATTTCTGTATTTCAATGTTGCAACTTGCTGAAAACTGTCCACAGTGTTCCTATCATCCTGATTAAACAGTACAATTTTTTTTTTCACTTACAGAGTGCATCAAACATGATTTAGAGCATGTTTATGGAAAAGTGTTTATTTCTGTATTTCAATGTTGCAACTTGCTGAAAACTGTCCACAGTGTTCCTATCATCCTGATTAAACAGTACAATTTTTTTTTCACTTACAGAGTGCATCAAACATGATTTAGAGCATGTTTATGGAAAAGTGTTTATTTCTGTATTTCAACATGATTTAGAGCATGTTTATGGAAAAGTGTTTATTTCTGTATTTCAATGTTGCAACTTGCTGAAAACTGTCCACAGTGTTCCTATCATCCTGATTAAACAGTACAAAAAAAAATCACTTACAGAGTGCATCAAACATGATTTAGAGCATGTTTATGGAAAAGTGTTTATTTCTGTATTTCAACATGATTTGGAGCTTGTTTTTGAAAAGTGCTTATTTCTGTATTTCAACATGATTTGAAGCTTGTTTTTGAAAAGTGCTTATTTCTGTTTTTCAACATGATTTAGAGCTTGTTTTTGGAAAAGTGTTTATTTCTGTATTTCAATGTTGCAACTTGCTGAAAACTGTCCACAGTGTTCCTATCATCCTGATTAAACAGTACAAAAAAAAATTCACTTACAGAGTGCATCAAACATGATTTAGAGCATGTTTATGGAAAAGTGTTTATGTCTGTATTTCAACATGATTTGGAGCTTGTTTTTGAAAAGTGCTTATTTCTGTATTTCAACATGATTTGAAGCTTGTTTTTGAAAAGTGCTTATTTCTGTTTTTCAACATGATTTAGAGCTTGTTTTTGGAAAAGTGTTTATTTCTGTATTTCAATGTTGCAACTTGCTGAAAACTGTCCACAGTGTTCCTATCATCCTGATTAAACAGTACAATTTTTTTTTTCACTTACAGAGTGCATCAAACATGATTTAGAGCTTGTTTATGGAAAAGTGTTTATTTCTGTATTTCAACATGATTTAGAGCATGTTTATGGAAAAGTGTTTATTTCTGTATTTCAATGTTGCAACTTGCTGAAAACTGTCCACAGTGTTCCTATCATCCTGATTAAACAGTACAAAAAAAAATCACTTACAGAGTGCATCAAACATGATTTAGAGCTTGTTTATGGAAAAGTGTTTATTTCTGTATTTCAACATGATTTAGAGCATGTTTATGGAAAAGTGTTTATTTCTGTATTTCAATGTTGCAACTTGCTGAAAACTGTCCACAGTGTTCCTATCATCCTGATTAAACAGTACAACTTTTTTTTTCACTTACAGAGTGCATCAAACATGATTTAGAGCATGTTTATGGAAAAGTGTTTATTTCTGTATTTCAACATGATTTGGAGCTTGTTTTTGAAAAGTGCTTATTTCTGTATTTCAACATGATTTGAAGCTTGTTTTTGAAAAGTGCTTATTTCTGTTTTTCAACATGATTTAGAGCTTGTTTTTGGAAAAGTGTTTATTTCTGTATTTCAATGTTGCAACTTGCTGAAAACTGTCCACAGTGTTCCTATCATCCTGATTAAACAGTACAAAAAAAAAATTCACTTACAGAGTGCATCAAACATGATTTAGAGCATGTTTATGGAAAAGTGTTTATTTCTGTATTTCAATGTTGCAACTTGCTGAAAACTGTCCACAGTGTTCCTATCATCCTGATTAAACAGTACAATTTTTTTTTTCACTTACAGAGTGCATCAAACATGATTTAGAGCATGTTTATGGAAAAGTGTTTATTTCTGTATTTCAATGTTGCAACTTGCTGAAAACTGTCCACAGTGTTCCTATCATCCTGATTAAACAGTACAATTTTTTTTTCACTTACAGAGTGCATCAAACATGATTTAGAGCATGTTTATGGAAAAGTGTTTATTTCTGTATTTCAACATGATTTAGAGCATGTTTATGGAAAAGTGTTTATTTCTGTATTTCAATGTTGCAACTTGCTGAAAACTGTCCACAGTGTTCCTCTCATCCTGATTAAACAGTACAAAAAAAAAATTCACTTACAGAGTGCATCAAACATGATTTAGAGCTTGTTTATGGAAAAGTGTTTATTTCTGTATTTCAACATGATTTAAAGCATGTTTATGGAAAAGTGTTTATTTCTGTATTTCAATGTTGCAACTTGCTGAAAACTGTCCACAGTGTTCCTATCATCCTGATTAAACAGTACAATTTTTTTTTTCACTTACAGAGTGCATCAAACATGATTTAGAGCATGTTTATGGAAAAGTGTTTATTTCTGTATTTCAACATGATTTGGAGCTTGTTTTTGAAAAGTGCTTATTTCTGTATTTCAACATGATTTGAAGCTTGTTTTTGAAAAGTGCTTATTTCTGTTTTTCAACATGATTTAGAGCTTGTTTTTGGAAAAGTGTTTATTTCTGTATTTCAATGTTGCAACTTGCTGAAAACTGTCCACAGTGTTCCTATCATCCTGATTAAACAGTACAAAAAAAAATTCACTTACAGAGTGCATCAAACATGATTTAGAGCATGTTTATGGAAAAGTGTTTATTTCTGTATTTCAATGTTGCAACTTGCTGAAAACTGTCCACAGTGTTCCTATCATCCTGATTAAACAGTACAATTTTTTTTTCACTTACAGAGTGCATCAAACATGATTTAGAGCATGTTTATGGAAAAGTGTTTATTTCTGTATTTCAATGTTGCAACTTGCTGAAAACTGTCCACAGTGTTCCTATCATCCTGATTAAACAGTACAAAAAAAATCACTTACAGAGTGCATCAAACATGATTTAGAGCTTGTTTATGGAAAAGTGTTTATTTCTGTATTTCAACATGATTTAGAGCATGTTTATGGAAAAGTGTTTATTTCTGTATTTCAATGTTGCAACTTGCTGAAAACTGTCCACAGTGTTCCTATCATCCTGATTAAACAGTACAATTTTTTTTTTCACTTACAGAGTGCATCAAACATGATTTAGAGCATGTTTATGGAAAAGTGTTTATTTCTGTATTTCAACATGATTTGGAGCTTGTTTTTGAAAAGTGCTTATTTCTGTATTTCAACATGATTTGAAGCTTGTTTTTGAAAAGTGCTTATTTCTGTTTTTCAACATGATTTAGAGCTTGTTTTTGGAAAAGTGTTTATTTCTGTATTTCAATGTTGCAACTTGCTGAAAACTGTCCACAGTGTTCCTATCATCCTGATTAAACAGTACAAAAAAAAAATTCACTTACAGAGTGCATCAAACATGATTTAGAGCTTGTTTATGGAAAAGTGTTTATTTCTGTATTTCAACATGATTTGGAGCTTGTTTTTGAAAAGTGCTTATTTCTGTATTTCAACATGATTTGAAGCTTGTTTTTGAAAAGTGCTTATTTCTGTTTTTCAACATGATTTAGAGCTTGTTTTTGGAAAAGTGTTTATTTCTGTATTTCAATGTTGCAACTTGCTGAAAACTGTCCACAGTGTTCCTATCATCCTGATTAAACAGTACAAAAAAAAAATTCACTTACAGAGTGCATCAAACATGATTTAGAGCATGTTTATGGAAAAGTGTTTATTTCTGTATTTCAATGTTGCAACTTGCTGAAAACTGTCCACAGTGTTCCTATCATCCTGATTAAACAGTACAATTTTTTTTTCACTTACAGAGTGCATCAAACATGATTTAGAGCATGTTTATGGAAAAGTGTTTATTTCTGTATTTCAATGTTGCAACTTGCTGAAAACTGTCCACAGTGTTCCTATCATCCTGATTAAACAGTACAAAAAAAAAATCACTTACAGAGTGCATCAAACATGATTTAGAGCTTGTTTATGGAAAAGTGTTTATTTCTGTATTTCAACATGATTTAGAGCATGTTTATGGAAAAGTGTTTATTTCTGTATTTCAATGTTGCAACTTGCTGAAAACTGTCCACAGTGTTCCTATCATCCTGATTAAACAGTACAAAAAAAAAATTAACTTACAGAGTGCATCAAACATGATTTAGAGCATGTTTATGGAAAAGTGTTTATTTCTGTATTTCAACATGATTTGGAGCTTGTTTTTGAAAAGTGCTTATTTCTGTATTTCAACATGATTTGAAGCTTGTTTTTGAAAAGTGCTTATTTCTGTTTTTCAACATGATTTAGAGCTTGTTTTTGGAAAAGTGTTTATTTCTGTATTTCAATGTTGCAACTTGCTGAAAACTGTCCACTGTGTTCCTATCATCCTGATTAAACAGTACAAAAAAAAATTCACTTACAGAGTGCATCAAACATGATTTAGAGCATGTTTATGGAAAAGTGTTTATTTCTGTATTTCAATGTTGCAAGTTGCTGAAAACTGTCCACAGTGTTCCTATCATCCTGATTAAACAGTACAATTTTTTTTTCACTTACAGAGTGCATCAAACATGATTTAGAGCATGTTTATGGAAAAGTGTTTATTTCTGTATTTCAATGTTGCAACTTGCTGAAAACTGTCCACAGTGTTCCTATCATCCTGATTAAACAGTACAAAAAAAATCACTTACAGAGTGCACCAAACATGATTTAGAGCTTGTTTATGGAAAAGTGTTTATTTCTGTATTTCAACATGATTTAGAGCATGTTTATGGAAAAGTGTTTATTTCTGTATTTCAATGTTGCAACTTGCTGAAAACTGTCCACAGTGTTCCTATCATCCTGATTAAACAGTACAACTTTTTTTTTCACTTACAGAGTGCATCAAACATGATTTAGAGCATGTTTATGGAAAAGTGTTTATTTCTGTATTTCAACATGATTTGGAGCTTGTTTTTGAAAAGTGCTTATTTCTGTATTTCAACATGATTTGAAGCTTGTTTTTGAAAAGTGCTTATTTCTGTTTTTCAACATGATTTAGAGCTTGTTTTTGGAAAAGTGTTTATTTCTGTATTTCAATGTTGCAACTTGCTGAAAACTGTCCACAGTGTTCCTATCATCCTGATTAAACAGTACAAAAAAAAAATTCACTTACAGAGTGCATCAAACATGATTTAGAGCATGTTTATGGAAAAGTGTTTATTTCTGTATTTCAACATGATTTGGAGCTTGTTTTTGAAAAGTGCTTATTTCTGTATTTCAACATGATTTGAAGCTTGTTTTTGAAAAGTGCTTATTTCTGTTTTTCAACATGATTTAGAGCTTGTTTTTGGAAAAGTGTTTATTTCTGTATTTCAATGTTGCAACTTGCTGAAAACTGTCCACAGTGTTCCTATCATCCTGATTAAACAGTACAAAAAAAAATTCACTTACAGAGTGCATCAAACATGATTTAGAGCATGTTTATGGAAAAGTGTTTATTTCTGTATTTCAATGTTGCAACTTGCTGAAAACTGTCCACAGTGTTCCTATCATCCTGATTAAACAGTACAAAAAAATTTTTTCACTTACAGAGTGCATCAAACATGATTTAGAGCTTGTTTATGGAAAAGTGTTTATTTCTGTATTTCAATGTTGCAACTTGCTGAAAACTGTCCACAGTGTTCCTATCATCCTGATTAAACAGTACAAAAAAAAAAATCACTTACAGAGTGCATCAAACATGATTTAGAGCTTGTTTATGGAAAAGTGTTTATTTCTGTATTTCAACATGATTTAGAGCATGTTTATGGAAAAGTGTTTATTTCTGTATTTCAATGTTGCAACTTGCTGAAAACTGTCCACAGTGTTCCTATCATCCTGATTAAACAGTACAACTTTTTTTTTCACTTACAGAGTGCATCAAACATGATTTAGAGCATGTTTATGGAAAAGTGTTTATTTCTGTATTTCAACATGATTTGGAGCTTGTTTTTGAAAAGTGCTTATTTCTGTATTTCAACATGATTTGAAGCTTGTTTTTGAAAAGTGCTTATTTCTGTTTTTCAACATGATTTAGAGCTTGTTTTTGGAAAAGTGTTTATTTCTGTATTTCAATGTTGCAACTTGCTGAAAACTGTCCACAGTGTTCCTATCATCCTGATTAAACAGTACAAGAAGAAAATTCACTTACAGAGTGCATCAAACATGATTTAGAGCATGTTTATGGAAAAGTGTTTATTTCTGTATTTCAACATGATTTGGAGCTTGTTTTTGAAAAGTGCTTATTTCTGTATTTCAACATGATTTGAAGCTTGTTTTTGAAAAGTGCTTATTTCTGTTTTTCAACATGATTTAGAGCTTGTTTTTGGAAAAGTGTTTATTTCTGTATTTCAATGTTGCAACTTGCTGAAAACTGTCCACAGTGTTCCTATCATCCTGATTAAACAGTACAATTTTTTTTTCACTTACAGAGTGCATCAAACATGATTTTGAGCATGTTTTTGGAAAAGTGTTTATTTCTGTATTTCAATGTTGCAAGTTGCTGAAAACTGTCCACAGTGTTCCTATCATCCTGATTAAACAGTACAATTTGTTTTCACTTACAGAGTGCATCAAACATGATTTAGAGCATGTTTATGGAAAAGTGTTTATTTCTGTATTTCAACATGATTTAGAGCATGTTTATGGAAAAGTGTTTATTTCTGTATTTCAATGTTGCAACTTGCTGAAAACTGTCCACAGTGTTCCTATCATCCTGATTAAACAGTACAAAAAAAAAATTCACTTACAGAGTGCATCAAACATGATTTAGAGCATGTTTATGGAAAAGTGTTTATTTCTGTATTTCAACATGATTTGGAGCTTGTTTTGGAAAAGTGCTTATTTCTGTATTTCAACATGATTTGAAGCTTGTTTTTGAAAAGTGCTTATTTCTGTTTTTCAACATGATTTAGAGCTTGTTTTTGGAAAAGTGTTTATTTCTGTATTTCAATGTTGCAACTTGCTGAAAACTGTCCACAGTGTTCCTATCATCCTGATTAAACAGTACAAAAAAAATTCACTTACAGAGTGCATCAAACATGATTTAGAGCATGTTTATGGAAAAGTGTTTATTTCTGTATTTCAATGTTGCAACTTGCTGAAAACTGTCCACAGTGTTCCTATCATCCTGATTAAACAGTACAATTTTTTTTTCACTTACAGAGTGCATCAAACATGATTTAGAGCATGTTTATGGAAAAGTGTTTATTTCTGTATTTCAATGTTGCAACTTGCTGAAAACTGTCCACAGTGTTCCTATCATCCTGATTAAACAGTACAAAAAAAAAATCACTTACAGAGTGCATCAAACATGATTTAGAGCTTGTTTATGGAAAAGTGTTTATTTCTGTATTTCAACATGATTTAGAGCATGTTTATGGAAAAGTGTTTATTTCTGTATTTCAATGTTGCAACTTGCTGAAAACTGTCCACAGTGTTCCTATCATCCTGATTAAACAGTACAACTTTTTTTTTCACTTACAGAGTGCATCAAACATGATTTAGAGCATGTTTATGGAAAAGTGTTTATTTCTGTATTTCAACATGATTTGGAGCTTGTTTTTGAAAAGTGCTTATTTCTGTATTTCAACATGATTTGAAGCTTGTTTTTGAAAAGTGCTTATTTCTGTTTTTCAACATGATTTAGAGCTTGTTTTTGGAAAAGTGTTTATTTCTGTATTTCAATGTTGCAACTTGCTGAAAACTGTCCACAGTGTTCCTATCATCCTGATTAAACAGTACAAGAAGAAAATTCACTTACAGAGTGCATCAAACATGATTTAGAGCATGTTTATGGAAAAGTGTTTATTTCTGTATTTCAACATGATTTGGAGCTTGTTTTTGAAAAGTGCTTATTTCTGTATTTCAACATGATTTGAAGCTTGTTTTTGAAAAGTGCTTATTTCTGTTTTTCAACATGATTTAGAGCTTGTTTTTGGAAAAGTGTTTATTTCTGTATTTCAATGTTGCAACTTGCTGAAAACTGTCCACAGTGTTCCTATCATCCTGATTAAACAGTACAATTTTTTTTTCACTTACAGAGTGCATCAAACATGATTTAGAGCATGTTTATGGAAAAGTGTTTATTTCTGTATTTCAATGTTGCAAGTTGCTGAAAACTGTCCACAGTGTTCCTATCATCCTGATTAAACAGTACAATTTTTTTTCACTTACAGAGTGCATCAAACATGATTTAAACATGATTTAGAGCATGTTTATGGAAAAGTGTTTATTTCTGTATTTCAATGTTGCAACTTGCTGAAAACTGTCCACAGTGTTCCTATCATCCTGATTAAACAGTACAAAAAAAAAATCACTTACAGAGTGCATCAAACATGATTTAGAGCTTGTTTATGGAAAAGTGTTTATTTCTGTATTTCAACATGATTTAGAGCATGTTTATGGAAAAGTGTTTATTTCTGTATTTCAATGTTGCAACTTGCTGAAAACTGTCCACAGTGTTCCTATCATCCTGATTAAACAGTACAATTTTTTTTTTCACTTACAGAGTGCATCAAACATGATTTAGAGCATGTTTATGGAAAAGTGTTTATTTCTGTATTTCAACATGATTTGGAGCTTGTTTTTGAAAAGTGCTTATTTCTGTATTTCAACATGATTTGAAGCTTGTTTTTGAAAAGTGCTTATTTCTGTTTTTCAACATGATTTAGAGCTTGTTTTTGGAAAAGTGTTTATTTCTGTATTTCAATGTTGCAACTTGCTGAAAACTGTCCACAGTGTTCCTATCATCCTGATTAAACAGTACAAAAAAAAAATTCACTTACAGAGTGCATCAAACATGATTTAGAGCATGTTTATGGAAAAGTGTTTATTTCTGTATTTCAATGTTGCAACTTGCTGAAAACTGTCCACAGTGTTCCTATCATCCTGATTAAACAGTACAATTTTTTTTTCACTTACAGAGTGCATCAAACATGATTTAGAGCATGTTTATGGAAAAGTGTTTATTTCTGTATTTCAATGTTGCAACTTGCTGAAAACTGTCCACAGTGTTCCTATCATCCTGATTAAACAGTACAAAAAAAAAAATCACTTACAGAGTGCATCAAACATGATTTAGAGCTTGTTTATGGAAAAGTGTTTATTTCTGTATTTCAACATGATTTAGAGCATGTTTATGGAAAAGTGTTTATTTCTGTATTTCAATGTTGCAACTTGCTGAAAACTGTCCACAGTGTTCCTATCATCCTGATTAAACAGTACAACTTTTTTTTTCACTTACAGAGTGCATCAAACATGATTTAGAGCATGTTTATGGAAAAGTGTTTATTTCTGTATTTCAACATGATTTGGAGCTTGTTTTTGAAAAGTGCTTATTTCTGTATTTCAACATGATTTGAAGCTTGTTTTTGAAAAGTGCTTATTTCTGTTTTTCAACATGATTTAGAGCTTGTTTTTGGAAAA
Source organism: Salvelinus alpinus (assembly GCF_045679555.1). Taxonomy (NCBI): domain Eukaryota; kingdom Metazoa; phylum Chordata; class Actinopteri; order Salmoniformes; family Salmonidae; genus Salvelinus; species Salvelinus alpinus. Next base: position 16,390 of record NW_027256198.1, read on the forward strand.
GTGTTTATTTCTGTATTTCAATGTTGCAACTTGCTGAAAACTGTCCACAGTGTTCCTATCATCCTGATTAAACAGTAAATTCTTTTTTTTCACTTACAGAGTGCATCAAACATGATTTAGAGCATGTTTATGGAAAAGTGTTTATTTCTGTATTTCAACATGATTTGGAGCTTGTTTTTGAAAAGTGCTTATTTCTGTATTTCAACATGATTTGAAGCTTGTTTTTGAAAAGTGCTTATTTCTGTTTTTCAACATGATTTAGAGCTTGTTTTTGGAAAAGTGTTTATTTCTGTATTTCAATGTTGCAACTTGCTGAAAACTGTCCACAGTGTTCCTATCATCCTGATTAAACAGTACAAAAAAAAAATTCACTTACAGAGTGCATCAAACATGATTTAGAGCATGTTTATGGAAAAGTGTTTATTTCTGTATTTCAACATGATTTGGAGCTTGTTTTTGAAAAGTGCTTATTTCTGTATTTCAACATGATTTGAAGCTTGTTTTTGAAAAGTGCTTATTTCTGTTTTTCAACATGATTTAGAGCTTGTTTTTGGAAAAGTGTTTATTTCTGTATTTCAATGTTGCAACTTGCTGAAAACTGTCCACAGTGTTCCTATCATCCTGATTAAACAGTACAAGAAGAAAATTCACTTACAGAGTGCATCAAACATGATTTAGAGCATGTTTATGGAAAAGTGTTTATTTCTGTATTTCAACATGATTTGGAGCTTGTTTTTGAAAAGTGCTTATTTCTGTATTTCAACATGATTTGAAGCTTGTTTTTGAAAAGTGCTTATTTCTGTTTTTCAACATGATTTAGAGCTTGTTTTTGGAAAAGTGTTTATTTCTGTATTTCAATGTTGCAACTTGCTGAAAACTGTCCACAGTGTTCCTATCATCCTGATTAAACAGTACAATTTTTTTTTCACTTACAGAGTGCATCAAACATGATTTAGAGCATGTTTATGGAAAAGTGTTTATTTCTGTATTTCAACATGATTTGGAGCTTGTTTTTGAAATGTGCTTATTTCTGTATTTCAACATGATTTGAAGCTTGTTTTTGAAAAGTGCTTATTTCTGTTTTTCAACATGATTTAGAGCTTGTTTTTGGAAAAGTGTTTATTTCTGTATTTCAATGTTGCAACTTGCTGAAAACTGTCCACAGTGTTCCTATCATCCTGATTAAACAGTACAATTTTTTTTTCACTTACAGAGTGCATCAAACATGATTTAGAGCATGTTTATGGAAAAGTGTTTATTTCTGTATTTCAACATGATTTGGAGCTTGTTTTTGAAAAGTGCTTATTTCTGTTTTTCAACATGATTTAGAGCTTGTTTTTGGAAAAGTGTTTATTTCTGTATTTCAATGTTGCAACTTGCTGAAAACTGTCCACAGTGTTCCTATCATCCTGATTAAACAGTACAAAAAAAAAATTCACTTACAGAGTGCATCAAACATGATTTAGAGCATGTTTATGGAAAAGTGTTTATGTCTGTATTTCAATGTTGCAAGTTGCTGAAAACTGTCCACAGTGTTCCTATCATCCTGATTAAACAGTACAATTTTTTTTTCACTTACAGATCAAACATGATTTAGAGCTTGTTTATGGAAAAGTGTTTATTTCTGTATTTCAATGTTGCAACTTGCTGAAAACTGTCCACAGTGTTCCTATCATCCTGATTAAACAGTACAAAAAAAAAATCACTTACAGAGTGCATCAAACATGATTTAGAGCTTGTTTATGGAAAAGTGTTTATTTCTGTATTTCAACATGATTTAGAGCATGTTTATGGAAAAGTGTTTATTTCTGTATTTCAATGTTGCAACTTGCTGAAAACTGTCCACAGTGTTCCTATCATCCTGATTAAACAGTACAACTTTTTTTTTCACTTACAGAGTGCATCAAACATGATTTAGAGCATGTTTATGGAAAAGTGTTTATTTCTGTATTTCAACATGATTTGGAGCTTGTTTTTGAAAAGTGCTTATTTCTGTATTTCAACATGATTTGAAGCTTGTTTTTGAAAAGTGCTTATTTCTGTTTTTCAACATGATTTAGAGCTTGTTTTTGGAAAAGTGTTTATTTCTGTATTTCAATGTTGCAACTTGCTGAAAACTGTCCACAGTGTTCCTATCATCCTGATTAAACAGTACAAAAAAAAAATTCACTTACAGAGTGCATCAAACATGATTTAGAGCATGTTTATGGAAAAGTGTTTATTTCTGTATTTCAACATGATTTGGAGCTTGTTTTTGAAAAGTGCTTATTTCTGTATTTCAACATGATTTGAAGCTTGTTTTTGAAAAGTGCTTATTTCTGTTTTTCAACATGATTTAGAGCTTGTTTTTGGAAAAGTGTTTATTTCTGTATTTCAATGTTGCAACTTGCTGAAAACTGTCCACAGTGTTCCTATCATCCTGATTAAACAGTACAAAAAAAATTCACTTACAGAGTGCATCAAACATGATTTAGAGCATGTTTATGGAAAAGTGTTTATTTCTGTATTTCAACATGATTTAGAGCATGTTTATGGAAAAGTGTTTATTTCTGTATTTCAATGTTGCAACTTGCTGAAAACTGTCCACAGTGTTCCTATCATCCTGATTAAACAGTACAATTTTTTTTTTCACTTACAGAGTGCATCAAACATGATTTAGAGCATGTTTATGGAAAAGTGTTTATTTCTGTATTTCAACATGATTTGGAGCTTGTTTTTGAAAAGTGCTTATTTCTGTATTTCAACATGATTTGAAGCTTGTTTTTGAAAAGTGCTTATTTCTGTTTTTCAACATGATTTAGAGCTTGTTTTTGGAAAAGTGTTTATTTCTGTATTTCAATGTTGCAACTTGCTGAAAACTGTCCACAGTGTTCCTATCATCCTGATTAAACAGTACAAAAAAAAAATTCACTTACAGAGTGCATCAAACATGATTTAGAGCATGTTTATGGAAAAGTGTTTATGTCTGTATTTCAATGTTGCAAGTTGCTGAAAACTGTCCACAGTGTTCCTATCATCCTGATTAAACAGTACAATTTTTTTTTCACTTACAGAGTGCATCAAACATGATTTAGAGCATGTTTATGGAAAAGTGTTTATTTCTGTATTTCAATGTTGCAACTTGCTGAAAACTGTCCACAGTGTTCCTATCATCCTGATTAAACAGTACAAAAAAAAAATCACTTACAGAGTGCATCAAACATGATTTAGAGCTTGTTTATGGAAAAGTGTTTATTTCTGTATTTCAACATGATTTAGAGCATGTTTATGGAAAAGTGTTTATTTCTGTATTTCAATGTTGCAACTTGCTGAAAACTGTCCACAGTGTTCCTATCATCCTGATTAAACAGTACAATTTTTTTTTTCACTTACAGAGTGCATCAAACATGATTTAGAGCATGTTTATGGAAAAGTGTTTATTTCTGTATTTCAACATGATTTGGAGCTTGTTTTTGAAAAGTGCTTATTTCTGTATTTCAACATGATTTGAAGCTTGTTTTTGAAAAGTGCTTATTTCTGTTTTTCAACATGATTTAGAGCTTGTTTTTGGAAAAGTGTTTATTTCTGTATTTCAATGTTGCAACTTGCTGAAAACTGTCCACAGTGTTCCTATCATCCTGATTAAACAGTACAAAAAAAAAATTCACTTACAGAGTGCATCAAACATGATTTAGAGCATGTTTATGGAAAAGTGTTTATGTCTGTATTTCAATGTTGCAACTTGCTGAAAACTGTCCACAGTGTTCCTATCATCCTGATTAAACAGTACAATTTTTTTTTCACTTACAGAGTGCATCAAACATGATTTAGAGCATGTTTATGGAAAAGTGTTTATTTCTGTATTTCAATGTTGCAACTTGCTGAAAACTGTCCACAGTGTTCCTATCATCCTGATTAAACAGTACAAAAAAAAATCACTTACAGAGTGCATCAAACATGATTTAGAGCTTGTTTATGGAAAAGTGTTTATTTCTGTATTTCAACATGATTTAGAGCATGTTTATGGAAAAGTGTTTATTTCTGTATTTCAATGTTGCAACTTGCTGAAAACTGTCCACAGTGTTCCTATCATCCTGATTAAACAGTACAATTTTTTTTTTCACTTACAGAGTGCATCAAACATGATTTAGAGCATGTTTATGGAAAAGTGTTTATTTCTGTATTTCAACATGATTTGGAGCTTGTTTTTGAAAAGTGCTTATTTCTGTATTTCAACATGATTTGAAGCTTGTTTTTGAAAAGTGCTTATTTCTGTTTTTCAACATGATTTAGAGCTTGTTTTTGGAAAAGTGTTTATTTCTGTATTTCAATGTTGCAACTTGCTGAAAACTGTCCACAGTGTTCCTATCATCCTGATTAAACAGTACAAAAAAAAAAATCACTTACAGAGTGCATCAAACATGATTTAGAGCTTGTTTATGGAAAAGTGTTTATTTCTGTATTTCAACATGATTTAGAGCATGTTTATGGAAAAGTGTTTATTTCTGTATTTCAATGTTGCAACTTGCTGAAAACTGTCCACAGTGTTCCTATCATCCTGATTAAACAGTACAAAAAAAAAATCACTTACAGAGTGCATCAAACATGATTTAGAGCTTGTTTATGGAAAAGTGTTTATTTCTGTATTTCAACATGATTTAGAGCATGTTTATGGAAAAGTGTTTATTTCTGTATTTCAATGTTGCAACTTGCTGAAAACTGTCCACAGTGTTCCTATCATCCTGATTAAACAGTACAATTTTTTTTTTCACTTACAGAGTGCATCAAACATGATTTAGAGCATGTTTATGGAAAAGTGTTTATTTCTGTATTTCAACATGATTTGGAGCTTGTTTTTGAAAAGTGCTTATTTCTGTATTTCAACATGATTTGAAGCTTGTTTTTGAAAAGTGCTTATTTCTGTTTTTCAACATGATTTAGAGCTTGTTTTTGGAAAAGTGTTTATTTCTGTATTTCAATGTTGCAACTTGCTGAAAACTGTCCACAGTGTTCCTATCATCCTGATTAAACAGTACAAAAAAAAATTCACTTACAGAGTGCATCAAACATGATTTAGAGCATGTTTATGGAAAAGTGTTTATGTCTGTATTTCAATGTTGCAAGTTGCTGAAAACTGTCCACAGTGTTCCTATCATCCTGATTAAACAGTACAATTTTTTTTTCACTTACAGAGTGCATCAAACATGATTTAGAGCATGTTTATGGAAAAGTGTTTATGTCTGTATTTCAATGTTGCAAGTTGCTGAAAACTGTCCACAGTGTTCCTATCATCCTGATTAAACAGTACAATTTTTTTTTCACTTACAGAGTGCATCAAACATGATTTAGAGCATGTTTATGGAAAAGTGTTTATTTCTGTATTTCAATGTTGCAACTTGCTGAAAACTGTCCACAGTGTTCCTATCATCCTGATTAAACAGTACAAAAAAAAAATCACTTACAGAGTGCATCAAACATGATTTAGAGCTTGTTTATGGAAAAGTGTTTATTTCTGTATTTCAACATGATTTAGAGCATGTTTATGGAAAAGTGTTTATTTCTGTATTTCAATGTTGCAACTTGCTGAAAACTGTCCACAGTGTTCCTATCATCCTGATTAAACAGTACATTTTTTTTTTCACTTACAGAGTGCATCAAACATGATTTAGAGCATGTTTATGGAAAAGTGTTTATTTCTGTATTTCAACATGATTTGGAGCTTGTTTTTGAAAAGTGCTTATTTCTGTATTTCAACATGATTTGAAGCTTGTTTTTGAAAAGTGCTTATTTCTGTTTTTCAACATGATTTAGAGCTTGTTTTTGGAAAAGTGTTTATTTCTGTATTTCAATGTTGCAACTTGCTGAAAACTGTCCACAGTGTTCCTATCATCCTGATTAAACAGTACAAAAAAAAAAAATCACTTACAGAGTGCATCAAACATGATTTAGAGCTTGTTTATGGAAAAGTGTTTATTTCTGTATTTCAACATGATTTAGAGCATGTTTATGGAAAAGTGTTTATTTCTGTATTTCAATGTTGCAACTTGCTGAAAACTGTCCACAGTGTTCCTATCATCCTGATTAAACAGTACAAAAAAAAAATCACTTACAGAGTGCATCAAACATGATTTAGAGCTTGTTTATGGAAAAGTGTTTATTTCTGTATTTCAACATGATTTAGAGCTTGTTTATGGAAAAGTGTTTATTTCTGTATTTCAATGTTGCAACTTGCTGAAAACTGTCCACAGTGTTCCTATCATCCTGATTAAACAGTACAATTTTTTTTTTCACTTACAGAGTGCATCAAACATGATTTAGAGCATGTTTATGGAAAAGTGTTTATTTCTGTATTTCAACATGATTTGGAGCTTGTTTTTGAAAAGTGCTTATTTCTGTATTTCAACATGATTTGAAGCTTGTTTTTGAAAAGTGCTTATTTCTGTTTTTCAACATGATTTAGAGCTTGTTTTTGGAAAAGTGTTTATTTCTGTATTTCAATGTTGCAACTTGCTGAAAACTGTCCACAGTGTTCCTATCATCCTGATTAAACAGTACAAAAAAAAAAAATTCACTTACAGAGTGCATCAAACATGATTTAGAGCATGTTTATGGAAAAGTGTTTATGTCTGTATTTCAATGTTGCAAGTTGCTGAAAACTGTCCACAGTGTTCCTATCATCCTGATTAAACAGTACAATTTTTTTTTCACTTACAGAGTGCATCAAACATGATTTAGAGCATGTTTATGGAAAAGTGTTTATTTCTGTATTTCAATGTTGCAACTTGCTGAAAACTGTCCACAGTGTTCCTATCATCCTGATTAAACAGTACAAAAAAAAAATCACTTACAGAGTGCATCAAACATGATTTAGAGCTTGTTTATGGAAAAGTGTTTATTTCTGTATTTCAACATGATTTAGAGCATGTTTATGGAAAAGTGTTTATTTCTGTATTTCAATGTTGCAACTTGCTGAAAACTGTCCACAGTGTTCCTATCATCCTGATTAAACAGTACAATTTTTTTTTCACTTACAGAGTGCATCAAACATGATTTAGAGCATGTTTATGGAAAAGTGTTTATTTCTGTATTTCAATGTTGCAAGTTGCTGAAAACTGTCCACAGTGTTCCTATCATCCTGATTAAACAGTATAATTTTTTTTTCACTTACAGAGTGCATCAAACATGATTTAGAGCATGTTTATGGAAAAGTGTTTATTTCTGTATTTCAATGTTGCAACTTGCTGAAAACTGTCCACAGTGTTCCTATCATCCTGATTAAACAGTACAAAAAAAAAATCACTTACAGAGTGCATCAAACATGATTTAGAGCTTGTTTATGGAAAAGTGTTTATTTCTGTATTTCAACATGATTTAGAGCATGTTTATGGAAAAGTGTTTATTTCTGTATTTCAATGTTGCAACTTGCTGAAAACTGTCCACAGTGTTCCTATCATCCTGATTAAACAGTACAACTTTTTTTTTCACTTACAGAGTGCATCAAACATGATTTAGAGCATGTTTATGGAAAAGTGTTTATTTCTGTATTTCAACATGATTTGGAGCTTGTTTTTGAAAAGTGCTTATTTCTGTATTTCAACATGATTTGAAGCTTGTTTTTGAAAAGTGCTTATTTCTGTTTTTCAACATGATTTAGAGCTTGTTTTTGGAAAAGTGTTTATTTCTGTATTTCAATGTTGCAACTTGCTGAAAACTGTCCACAGTGTTCCTATCATCCTGATTAAACAGTACAAAAAAAAAAATCACTTACAGAGTGCATCAAACATGATTTAGAGCATGTTTATGGAAAAGTGTTTATTTCTGTATTTCAACATGATTTAGAGCATGTTTATGGAAAAGTGTTTATTTCTGTATTTCAATGTTGCAACTTGCTGAAAACTGTCCACAGTGTTCCTATCATCCTGATTAAACAGTACTAAAAAAAAAATCACTTACAGAGTGCATCAAACATGATTTAGAGCTTGTTTATGGAAAAGTGTTTATTTCTGTATTTCAACATGATTTAGAGCATGTTTATGGAAAAGTGTTTATTTCTGTATTTCAATGTTGCAACTTGCTGAAAACTGTCCACAGTGTTCCTATCATCCTGATTAAACAGTACAACTTTTTTTTTCACTTACAGAGTGCATCAAACATGATTTAGAGCATGTTTATGGAAAAGTGTTTATTTCTGTATTTCAACATGATTTGGAGCTTGTTTTTGAAAAGTGCTTATTTCTGTATTTCAACATGATTTGAAGCTTGTTTTTGAAAAGTGCTTATTTCTGTTTTTCAACATGATTTAGAGCTTGTTTTTGGAAAAGTGTTTATTTCTGTATTTCAATGTTGCAACTTGCTGAAAACTGTCCACAGTGTTCCTATCATCCTGATTAAACAGTACAAAAAAAAATTCACTTACAGAGTGCATCAAACATGATTTAGAGCATGTTTATGGAAAAGTGTTTATTTCTGTATTTCAACATGATTTGGAGCTTGTTTTTGAAAAGTGCTTATTTCTGTATTTCAACATGATTTGAAGCTTGTTTTTGAAAAGTGCTTATTTCTGTTTTTCAACATGATTTAGAGCTTGTTTTTGGAAAAGTGTTTATTTCTGTATTTCAATGTTGCAACTTGCTGAAAACTGTCCACAGTGTTCCTATCATCCTGATTAAACAGTACAAAAAAAAATTCACTTACAGAGTGCATCAAACATGATTTAGAGCATGTTTATGGAAAAGTGTTTATGTCTGTATTTCAATGTTGCAAGTTGCTGAAAACTGTCCACAGTGTTCCTATCATCCTGATTAAACAGTACAATTTTTTTTTCACTTACAGAGTGCATCAAACATGATTTAGAGCATGTTTATGGAAAAGTGTTTATTTCTGTATTTCAACATGATTTGGAGCTTGTTTTTGAAAAGTGCTTATTTCTGTATTTCAACATGATTTGAAGCTTGTTTTTGAAAAGTGCTTATTTCTGTTTTTCAACATGATTTAGAGCTTGTTTTTGGAAAAGTGTTTATTTCTGTATTTCAATGTTGCAACTTGCTGAAAACTGTCCACAGTGTTCCTATCATCCTGATTAAACAGTACAAAAAAAAAATTCACTTACAGAGTGCATCAAACATGATTTAGAGCATGTTTATGGAAAAGTGTTTATTTCTGTATTTCAACATGATTTGGAGCTTGTTTTTGAAAAGTGCTTATTTCTGTATTTCAACATGATTTGAAGCTTGTTTTTGAAAAGTGCTTATTTCTGTTTTTCAACATGATTTAGAGCTTGTTTTTGGAAAAGTGTTTATTTCTGTATTTCAATGTTGCAACTTGCTGAAAACTGTCCACAGTGTTCCTATCATCCTGATTAAACAGTACAAGAAGAAAATTCACTTACAGAGTGCATCAAACATGATTTAGAGCATGTTTATGGAAAAGTGTTTATTTCTGTATTTCAACATGATTTGGAGCTTGTTTTTGAAAAGTGCTTATTTCTGTATTTCAACATGATTTGAAGCTTGTTTTTGAAAAGTGCTTATTTCTGTTTTTCAACATGATTTAGAGCTTGTTTTTGGAAAAGTGTTTATTTCTGTATTTCAATGTTGCAACTTGCTGAAAACTGTCCACATTTTTCCTATCATCCTGATTAAACAGTACAATTTTTTTTTTCACTTACAGAGTGCATCAAACATGATTTTGAGCATGTTTTTGGAAAAGTGTTTATTTCTGTATTTCAATGTTGCAAGTTGCTGAAAACTGTCCACAGTGTTCCTATCATCCTGATTAAACAGTACAATTTTTTTTTCACTTACAGAGTGCATCAAACATGATTTAGAGCATGTTTATGGAAAAGTGTTTATTTCTGTATTTCAACATGATTTAGAGCATGTTTATGGAAAAGTGTTTATTTCTGTATTTCAATGTTGCAACTTGCTGAAAACTGTCCACAGTGTTCCTATCATCCTGATTAAACAGTACAAAAAAAAAATCACTTACAGAGTGCATCAAACATGATTTAGAGCTTGTTTATGGAAAAGTGTTTATTTCTGTATTTCAACATGATTTAGAGCATGTTTATGGAAAAGTGTTTATTTCTGTATTTCAATGTTGCAACTTGCTGAAAACTGTCCACAGTGTTCCTATCATCCTGATTAAACAGTACAATTTTTTTTTTCACTTACAGAGTGCATCAAACATGATTTAGAGCATGTTTATGGAAAAGTGTTTATTTCTGTATTTCAACATGATTTGGAGCTTGTTTTTGAAAAAGCTTGTTTTTGAAAAGTGCTTATTTCTGTTTTTCAACATGATTTAGAGCTTGTTTTTGGAAAAGTGTTTATTTCTGTATTTCAATGTTGCAACTTGCTGAAAACTGTCCACAGTGTTCCTATCATCCTGATTAAACAGTACAAAAAAAAAATTCACTTACAGAGTGCATCAAACATGATTTAGAGCATGTTTATGGAAAAGTGTTTATTTCTGTATTTCAATGTTGCAAGTTGCTGAAAACTGTCCACAGTGTTCCTATCATCCTGATTAAACAGTACAAATTTTTTTTTCACTTACAGAGTGCATCAAACATGATTTAGAGCATGTTTATGGAAAAGTGTTTATTTCTGTATTTCAATGTTGCAACTTGCTGAAAACTGTCCACAGTGTTCCTATCATCCTGATTAAACAGTACAAAAAAAAAATCACTTACAGAGTGCATCAAACATGATTTAGAGCTTGTTTATGGAAAAGTGTTTATTTCTGTATTTCAACATGATTTAGAGCATGTTTATGGAAAAGTGTTTATTTCTGTATTTCAATGTTGCAACTTGCTGAAAACTGTCCACAGTGTTCCTATCATCCTGATTAAACAGTACAATTTTTTTTTTCACTTACAGAGTGCATCAAACATGATTTTGAGCATGTTTTTGGA